>NC_030439.2:12342842-12422842 GCF_001660625.3 Ictalurus punctatus | reverse complement strand
ACTGTGCTGGATTTGGACAGAGTGTACAGAGCCAGGGCAAAGAGCACAGGGCTGAGGAAAGAATGATGAGCAGTAGTAGTACCTGAGAGTTGGCCTTGCCAGCCCCGCAGACACAGAAGAGAAATGAAGAGGGAAGAGAGGATGGGCAAAATAGGAGGGAAGGGGGAGGAGGGATAAAGAGAAAGGGAGGTGAAAGGAAGGGAGAGGGAGGACAAAGATTAATTTTGGGCATTCTTAACACCCTGCTTGTCTGAAAAATGTGATTATGGGTGGAAAAAACAGATGGACTAGCGTAACTAAGGGCCTGGTGAATGCCAGCCGGACTGAAATACAGTTGCCGCCGAAACTATTGGAACGGCAAGGCCAAGTCATTTTTTTGTGCTGTACACCAAAGACACATAGGTTTGAGATCAAAAGATGGATATGAGACGAGAATTTAGGATTTCAGCTTTTATTTCCTTTTATTTACATCCAAATGTGTTAAAGAACATTCAACATAGAACCTTTTGTATCAGATCACCCAATTTTTAGGTGAGCAAAAATATGGAAACAAATATTGAAGTAAATTAAAGTAAATAACACTTAATATTTGGTTGTATACCCCTTGCTTGCAATAACTGTATCAAGCCTGTGACTCACACACATCACCAGATTGCTGGTTTCTTCTTTTGTGATGCTTTTCCAGGCTTTTACCGCAGCTTCTTTCAGTTACTGTTTGTTTCGGGGGGGTTTCTCATTTCAGTCGCCTCTTCAGGAGGTGAAATGCTGTTCAGTTGGTTTAAGGTCTGGTGATTGACTTGGCCAGTCTAAAACCTTCCGCTTTTCCCCTGATGAAGTCCTTTGTTGAGTTAGCAGTGTGTTTTGGATCATAGTTTTGCTGCATGATGAAGTTCCTCCCAGTTAATTTGGATGCATTTCTCTGTTAATTGACAGACAACAGGTTCCTGTAAACCTCTGAATTCATGATGAGTTACATCATCAATAAAGCTTAATGAGCCTGTTCCAGAAGCAGCCATGCAAGCCCAAGCCATAACACTACCTCCACCATGTTTCACAGATGAGCTCGTATGTTTTGGATCATGAGCAGATCCTTTTCTTTCTCCACACTTTGGCGTTTCCATCACTTTGGTAGAGGTCAATATTAGTTCCAGAACTTCTGCGGCTCATCTCTGTATTTCTTTGTGAATTCCAATCTGGCTTTCAAATTCTTACTGCTAATGAGTGTTTGCATCTTGTGGAGTCACGGTGGATTGTGATACCTTTACCCCTGCCCTGTGGAGGTTGTTGGTGATGTCACTGATTGTTTGTTTGGGGTTTTCTTCACAGCTCCCACAATGTTTCTGTCATCAGCTGCTTTTGTTTTCCTTGGCCGACCCATTTGGTGTATGTTACTCAGAACAACAGTGATTTCTTTCTTTTTCAAGACATTCCCAATGTTTGTATTGGCTATACCCAGTGCTTGTACAATGCCTCTGATTGATTTTCCCTCTTTTCTCAGCTTCAAAATGGCTTGCTTTTCTCCCATAGACAGCTCTCTGATCTTCATGATGGCTTATCCTTTTTAACAACAAATGCAGTTGTCACAGGTGAAACTGAAGGCTAAAACCAAGAGTAAATGTTCAGAGATATTTACTGTTTAAACAGTCAATCTAACAGGACACACCTGGGTAACAAGAAACATGTCAAAGTCACATGTTCCAATATCTTTGCTCGCCTACAAATTGGGTGGTCTGATACAAAATGCTCTATGTCGTTTAACACGTCTGCATATAAATACCAGGGAATAAAAGCTGAAATCCTAAACTCTCTTCTCTTATGAATCTTTTAATCTCAAACCCAAATGTTCTTTGGTGTATAACACAAACAAATGAATTGGCCTTACAGCTCTAATAGTTTCAGAGGGGACTGTACAATTATAACTGATCACATTCAAAAATGTTAAATTGTAAATATCACCACCTCTCATTCATGAGTATTAAATGATGCACACACTGTGAGTTACTGTGTGTCTGACGCATGCTGTTACAGCTGTGTTTACTGCGTTAGCTCAGACAGTAATCACTGCACCTCCACCTGCCTGTGCCTCTCTGCTCCTGGCTCAGTAAGTGCGCGCACACACACACACACTATCCCCCCTTTGATCTTAAAATCAATTTATTCTTGCCTCTTGATCTAGGAAAGGGTCTAATTAAATTAATGTAATTTAAGGAATTTACATTATTATAGGAATTTAATTTATTCACAAATATTTCTTTAATTACATATCAATTAAATTAACAAACATACAAGGATTTAGTGTTGAGTGCAAAAGTTGTATCCTCCATTGTACCTTTCTTTTTATACACAAAGCAGAATTCCATGTTCATTTAAAATCTTTAAAACCATAGCCCAAATATCAGAGCAATTGAGTTTTAACTGGCAATCTCAAGATTGCAACCCCATTGGCTTGCTCTAGTTAATTTATTTGAAGGTGCCTTATTAAGATGTCTAATAATCTAGTGTCAATCAACACAGGTCTAGTCCTTTTAAAGCAAAAGCCTACCAGTTGTTTGCTAGTAGTAGAAAAGCCCACATTCATAATTGTGGTGTTTCTTTGTTTCATTATTAAAAGAAGGAACGCCTGGAACATCTGTAAGACCTAAAATATGGTCTTGTTGGTTTCATTATTTCAAACTGATGGGATGTATGGGCTCCCGGTGGCGCAACACAAAATGTGATGAGGGGAGTTAGCTAGAGGGTCGGAAGGAGCAAGACCAAATTAGGGAGAAAATGGGGAGGGAAAAAAAGCACGGGTATGCAAATGTTTTGCACTCAACAGTAATTTCCAACAGGCAACTACTGGAGTCCCTTATTTGTTTTAGCCTCGAATGGCATTCTATTGGGCTTATATTGTACTACGTAGGTCCTAAGCAGTGAGCATATATAGTAAATACATTCTGGATTCAGTCTGTCAGTCCAACTGTGTTGGAGGAGCTTAAAGAAATATTATTGTTAAAGACAAGTTAAAGATTTTACAGGGTCAGGATCAAGTGTCACTTATGAAAGATTAATGACAAAATGTCGATTATGGAAAGATTTTTATAAAATGTATATTTTATGAATCATTTTCTGTTATTCTACCGGTGTTAGGGAAAATAGCTCGGCACAGCTCTTGTCAAAAATCTCGTCACTCTACATCTGACAGGAGCAGGAGCTATTTCCCCTATTGCAGAAAACAGAGAGAGGTCTAGAGCGCTAGTTTAAGACTTCGAGAGGATGGCAAGAAATGAGCTGGGAACAATGTGCTATAATAATTCATCACTGGGTTGGATATTCATCATTCACCATTGAACTGGATAGCAAAAGGGCAGAATAGAAATCAGCCATTAAAAAAACCCAAGAGATCAGTTCTTAGTGATATAAAAGCTCATTACGGAGCTGAGGTAAGTGTAAGTGGAAGTGCATCACTTATATGGGTCATACCTCTATTTGTTTGTAGTCACAGATGCCACGAATGAGCGTGGTGGTACCAAGAACACAATCAGCGCTACGTGGGCGGAGCTGGACCACTGTCTTGGCCCGCCCTACCAGGCTGGCCACTGAACTACGGTACTTGATCAGCTGCTCCTTCTCCTCCTGTCGAAAAAACCACGTCACTCAAATCATTACTCTAATCACATGACACTGCTGAAGACCACATTTACAGCAAAGATTCTATAGAGATATGTTTTGAGATAGTCATGTTATGCACACAAGCGTTATCATTACAAGAGCTATTCCATTTGAGCTCTTTTGATGCAATGCAATAAGACATGCAGGCCAATTTACACAGTATCTTGATTACAATATGTAAAATACTTTAATAATGAATTTCCTACTAAACCGTGACCCTTAAGCCCTTGAAGAGTGAACAAATGTACACGATTTTAATTTTTTTTTAAGATTCTTGTAGTTATGTAACTCCCATGCAAACATAAAGATGCAGAATTTGAAGATCAGGCTGCTAGTCGAATAGAAAACACTGGATTCATTTCATACAGTCAATAATCCCATTTTCCATACAACATTTAAGCTCAACATATAGTGTAAGGTGTTGGCAAAAACACAACTAGCTGGCTAGTTATGTAACATTATGCTAGTTTATCTTATTTCAAAATATTCGAATGTTCCTGGGGTTTATTTATGAACATGAAGATTTCCTTCTAATATTTTGTACTAACTGCAGTTATACTGGCAGAGAGCCCACGGCAGTGCAGTGGATAGCACTGTTGCCTCACAGCTTCAGGGTCCCCAGTTTAATCCTTAACTTGGGTTACTGTCTGCGTGGAGTTTCACATGTTCTCCCCATGCCTATGTGAGTTTCCTTCTGGTTCTCTGGTTTCCTCCCACCTCCCAAAAACGTCCCAATAAGTGGGACTGGTGACTCTAAATTACCCCCAGGTGTTGAGTATGTAACTTTGACCAGCATGCCCTGTGATGCTGTATTCCTCCCTTGTGTCCAGGGTTGCTGGGAAACATTCCGGATCCACGAAAATCTGCTGATCATTTCTTCTTATAGACGAAATTTACCAGCTGCTAATATGCATTAGGTCCAGTGCTAATTTGGTAATAGGGCTTTTTAAGACTTCTACGCATCTCTACAAACTGTGATAATCAATATTCCTACAATAATAAGAAGCCACGATAATTTTCTATACCTAGGATCTATGGATTAATGGCTGCCACCACCAAACAGGTCAAAGTCAAGGAGAGATCTCTGTGCTAACATTAGTGTAGGATTCTATCTGTGCAATTAGCATCTCAGCTGCGTGCTGGTATAAATAATGAGCAAAACACTAACCTTTTCTCTGGGATTCATTACAGTGCTGTCTCTGAGAAACAAATTGAGGCAGTGCTAATGGCATTACACTCTGGTCTGGAATTTTACAAGTGGTTTTGAGAGTGCTGGGAATTAATCCCGAGTTAGGGCTCACGCCAAGGTGTGCTTTTACCAGAACTGAGGTGGAAATTATAACCATGCAGATGTGAGAGTCATGGAGCAAAATGGAACTGTGTCAGGAAATCAGTCAGAAGCAGCAAATGTGTTATTTTCCAAAGAGCAAATTAAAAACAGCTGCGCAGAGGCATCTGTCAAATGCATGAATCTGTGCCCCCAGTGAGAACTGCGCTCGGAAACAGAGACTCAAGATGTCTCAACAACATTGCTTTTTGTTCTAATAGCAACAAGTCCTGACAAGAATGAATCGCTTCCCAATACATCGCAATCAATACAATTAATAAACATCTCAGACATTTTCTTTATGATCCCTAACTGGAGTCTGGATGAGGATGACTTCAGAGGCAGTACGCCGGTGTGTGTGCTGCAGGATTTTACACGATATCTCTCCATGCTGGGCAAACAAGTGTGACGTTTAATCCTGAGAATTTCCCTCCATGACTGTGTGCGAGACCAACAGACTAAGAACTGATCAGCCACCCACAATGGACATGAAAACTGTAATGATTTGGAGACGATGAACCCTCCAGATGGAGGGTTCCTGGAGGAAGATTAGAAAGTGCAGCAATCAGCCCAAATGTGGGCGTGGACCAAGCAAGGTGAAGACGATCTGAGGGATCTCAGAGTCGAACTTAAAGAAGTGAGGAATGTCAACTTGATCGTATCTCAGACCATATTATATATACACATACCACTACAGCAGGATGTAAGGGAATACATTATTCAAAAAGAACAGAACAGATCCAACTAGGAGGTGCATTATTCAGAAAAAGCTGGCCATAAAGTCTTGTATCTAATCCCTAGCTGAGACCAGTGAACTTGAGAATTCAGACCATGCTGACAGGGCTCGCATTTCTACCTGTTTTCCTTCCAGTGTTTCAAGGGGTTTAGTAGTTGGATTAATACTTAATACAAATCAATAAATAAATTAAAAAAACTTTCGAGTTTAAGCCACCCCACTTTGGATTTAAATCCAAATACAGATGAGGCTATTTGGAATGCTAATCAGATACGGATAGGGTCACTCTGATACACTTCACTACAGCGATCCATCCAGCACCCTGTGCTGGATCAGTCTCTCCTCCTGATGGTTATGGAGGAAATATACGCACCTCATGTCTGCTCTGTGTGCCCCCCTTACTATGCCATCTGCTGCTGCTGCTATTCAGGCCAATAGATCTCTGAATGTGTGCGCGCGCATGTGTAATCGGAGAAAATAGCCTTACCATGGAGTCCTGCAGCAGGTCCTCCAGTTTGCCCAGTCTGCTGCTTTGATCGCATGTGTACTGCCGCTTGATGGTGTCCTGAAGCTGTCGCAGGTACGTCTCGCATTCTCGCGCATCAGTCATGAACTAAAAACGGCATCGCCATGGTTACAACACCGTTTCCTTCAGACAAATGTGCATTTTAGAGATTTTTTTGTCGACACAGTACCTGAAAGTAGGCAGTGTTGTCCTTGAGGTGTTGCTCCACGCATACACACAGCTGTCCAACCCACTGCCACTGTGTCTGTAAGGCAGCTCGGTAGGCCTGCGGTCAGAGAGCATTAATGAGCATCAAGTAATTCATAATAGTAAAGCCAGTAAAACTTCTGATTAAAGAATTATTACGCACTTGAGATCTTAAAAATGGAAAAGATAATAAACATTTCTAATTCCATCAATATTCATTTAACGCATCGTGATATAGACGTGAGGTTTCTATCATTAACATGATCTCATTTTGAGCAATGCTGACTGACAGCTCACCTCTACTGTCTGTTTAGCTGGGTGGTTCTCCCGACACAGCTGATCAGCTGTTTCCTGTAAGGAGGACATCACTTCCTGTTTCTCCTCCAGCTCTGCCTTCAATTCCTGTGAAAAAATAAAGAGGACAGAAATCAAATGAAGTAGCAATTTTCTAACACACTCGATCAGGCTTATTTATTTAGCATTAACAATCAAGAGAAGTGCCCTGTGTAAAGGAACGCCCCAATGATTTAACCTGATCTCTATCTACAGTATTTGGAGTGTATGTGTGATCACCATGAACAGTAATTTCAACACATTTCCCTGTATTGAGAACTGATTTTTAAAAAAAAACAAAAAAAACAAACACAGGTTGCTTAAAACTCACAGAGTAGAAGTGTAATGGCAAGTGTTGGGGCGATGGTTAACATTTACGCGACACACGTATCTTTGTAAAACACTTCCATGGGCTCCCAAGTGCAGAGCAGAAAAGTGTTCATCTGATCGTCAGGAGGATGAGTTCGAATCCCGAACCATGCGCTCAGAGAGGGAGGGATGGTGATACTCGCTCTACTTGTCAATCAGATCTACACTAGGCAATCCTGTATTCCTGCACTGTGATGTAGCATGAGCTGTAGTTGGCCGGTGGATGGGAATTGGCAAGTGACCAAATTGGAGAAAATGGGGTTTTAAATAAATAAATAAACAAACAAACAAAACATGATCATGTATCTTCATCTCAAAGGTATGGCTATGAAGGCCATTGAATGCATATAGACTGATCTGACACATGGATGGATTACCTCACAGAAAGCTTAAATAACTACAATTATTTACTGCTCCGATGTTTGAAAGTTGTATAAAACTGTGGCACGCCTTAAAAATATTTCACATAATATACAACAGAATGTAGAAGTCTGAATTAAATGGATTGAAACGTCTTTCACACACAAATGAAAAAGAAAAAAGAAACTATGACTGATGCTGGTCGTATTTTGATGTGTTCCACAGAGCTGAATGTTTGACTACACGTGATGTAGCTCTGCAGTTTAAATCTTTATTTGTGTTATTCGGCATCAGAATAGACTTCCACTGTAAGTGAGTAGAATGTAAACAGTGGAATGTAAACGTTGTTTTTTTTTTTTAATCAGTACAGGGAACATTTTTGTTCGTGGTTATTGCACACACACTTCAGATATGGTGGATGGAGGTTGGAAAAAAAAACAAAAAAAACTACTGGAGTATTCCTTTAAGATTACTATACTAAATATGATGCAAGTGTGATGTGCATTGTTGGTCTTGCGCTGGATGCATGATATACTTATTCTGTTACTGTCACTCACAGCATACTGTTCTCTCTTTGTAGCCATGTTGGTGTTGTTCTCGCTCCAGTCGAAGGCCAGCTCCTCCTCTTCCTTCTGGTTGAGCCAGATGAGCTCTTCAGTGCAATCTGACACAAACGCTCGCAAGCTCTCCAGGCAACGCAGTCGCCATGACGAATGCTCCTGCGTGAAGAGAAACCATTCACAATAGTGGTTTCATCCTTCAGCCTTGTCTACACACAAACACATCTACATGCGCACACCTACACCTACACGCGCACACCTTTACTCCCTCGACAGATTGCTCCCTCCCTTAACCCTCTCAACCTTTAAATACTTGACACTAGAGACTATACTAAGCTGAAAGAAGGAGATGAGAACTCTTCGTGTGTGTGTGTGGGTGGGTGAGAGAGTGAGTGAGAGAGTGTCATGGGCAGGTGCTGTGCATTTGCTTGACTGTCATATGCAGACTCTGTACTCTGACTGCAGTGACAGACACACACACACACACAAGCTTTAAAAAGCAAAAATACACTCACGAGCAGTTTGCAGTACTGGTTCTCCAGCTTGGCCAAGGTTTCAGAATAATTGCTTCGAAAATTGGAAGAGACACTTGGCTGAAGTGAAAAAAGGAAAGAGCGCACAAATGAGTCAATCAATACAGTGGTCAGAAAGGTGTGATAAACACGGTGTGTGTGTGTGTGTGTGTGTGTGTGTGTGTACCTCATGACTACGAGCCTCCTTCAGGCTGTGCAGCAGGTCTTCCACGGCAGTGTGGATGGTGTGGTGATCCTGCAGGTGCTGATCTACAGACGGCAGGTCGGAGCCCCACTCAGCCCGCTCCAGCAGCTCCTACCACACACACACATTGTTCCCAGTGTTAGTGTGCACAACCGTATGAACCTAATGCAGGGCTTCTAGTCTTACATATACTTTTATACTTGTCCTTTCATGATCTTTAGGTATGTGCTCATAATTTATACGACATACGCACACTTTTAAAATGCTGTTTGAATTTTGTCCAAACTGAGAAGTTTGTGGGAAAAAAAATCTTGAGCGAACACGTCACATCCACAGCGCAAAAATGGTAACGCTTAGCTTAATTCCTGAATGTACTGCATGGGGGGGACCTTTTATTTTGTGCCTAATGAGTATACAATACAATCGAACCTGTGTTGCCTCCACCCATCCCAGAAGCTCGTAAATGAAGCGCAGGCTCCCTTCGTCCTCTGATGATGACACGGCCACCAGTTCGGAGCGAGACATGGGCCGTCTGAGCAGGTTCGCCATGACGCCTGCTGCCCCCAGCAACGTCTGCGCTCCAAGCGTGGCCAAGCTCCCCGAGGAGAGCCTCTGAGTCTGCTCTCCCATCATTCCTCCTGACAGGAAGTGGCCCTTTCTGTAAACACTGGAGCACTGCAGTCGCAGGGAGACCAGCTCCTCCTGCAGACGTGTCACTCTACAACAACGTGGAGGACACAAAAAGAGCAAAGATTTTTTGAGCATCCAGAAAAGAGCATGGCAGCATCCAGAGAGAAAGGAGAATCAACCATGCCAAGAGAAAGGCACTGATCTTAACATGAGTAATAAAATATGTGAAACGTTTATTCACTATTCGCGCTGTCCGACTTTTCTTCAACACCCTCTCCATTTCTCCCTCTCACAAACCTGAAGGCCAGCTGCTCTACTTGATAGTACTTTTCATCTCGGAGGATTTGCAGGTCCAGCTGCATTTGGCGGAGCAGAGCCTCGCAGTCCTGCAGGTATGCACCCAGCTCCTGCTCACAGCGCGCTTGCTCTCCTCGCTCCAGCTGAGACATGTCCTGCAATCACACACAAGGTGGACACTTAAGCTATTTTCCCCATGCACTTTCAAAGGATCCAACAGAACTGTAAAAGTGACCGCATCAATCTGATGCACAATGACGCCACTGTTAACGTAGACGTACATCATTTCTGTATGATCAGCTGGCTAGCTGACCATCTTATAGTAGCTACGACAACGCTGCTGACAAAAAGGGCTCATTGTCCGAGGGAATTTAAATTGTAAATGACACAGAAATCTTCACAGTGCCTTTGTTGATAGAAATAAGACAAAATGAATACAACATATACACACACACACTTTTAAAAAATATATATATATTTTAATTTTTTTTAAAAAATTTTTTTACAAAAAATAAAAATTGGCCTTAAATAAATAAATAAATAAATAAATACAACTATTTGATTAATCGAAGAAATAATGGATTATCAAAACAATCGTTAGTTGCAGCCCTATTCAGGTTACTCTCAAGGTTTCTTCTTCGTGTTATCGCCAAGTTTTCCCTTGTTATTGTTACCTCTGGCTTGCTGTGTAGGGTTCTAAATCTATATCTGGATTTCTGTAAAAAATAAATAAACTATAACCCATCATGCTGGAACTGTGGCCAATAATAAAAACCTTAAGGGGTATTATACAGATAAGTGAAGAGTACAGAATTTGCCTCAGCATGGAGGCTTACTGACCGACTGCAGTGTGTTCTTAGCCAGGGTGAGTTTCTCCTCACAGTCCACAGCCATGTTCTGAATCTTATTAGCCATCTGTAGGAGTAACTCCAGTCTGAAATCCAAACAAAAAGAACAATCCTGTTAGAAACTAGAAACCAGTCTTACTGAAAGAAACAAAAGAACCTACAGCTCGGTTCCGCTCTCATTTAAAGCTCTATGTGGTTATTTCTCAGACTGTATGTGCCGTGATATCGTCCTTCACCTTTCCACCGCAGGCCGCAATGCCTTCTCTCTCTCCAGCATCTCCAGGATCAGTTTCCCCCACTGCTCCTCCAGGTCATTGGGGTGCAAAGCCTGTGGAAGTTTGAGGCGCCCGAACTCGATCCATACCTAAAGAGGAACACAGAACCACACACACACACACACACACACACAAGGAAATGCTTGAAAAATCTTTTCACTGGAACACTGATAAGACCTCATTTTTCTTCTCCATCTTTCATTTCTATGATTAAAGCATTCATATTCCTAGTTTCCCCAGGAGCCATGTTCCTGCAGAGCTTCACTGGACCACAAGAGAAACAGCATGCTGTATTCCACAGCAGAATCAAGGTCAACTTCTTATTCATCTATTCCATCCCTCTCTTTTCATTTCTCTCCTCTTCCTCACCTCCAGGAGCTTGTAAAGATGTTCGATGTGCCCCTTCTCTGTCTCCTTAGCAGGTATCTCGGTTTCTTTGAAGTGGACGTATTCATTATAAAGTGCCTGAGGGGTGAAAAGATGAAGAAGAAAAAAAAAAACAACAAAATGTCAATCATCATATTTTAGCCTCCAGCGAGTCACTGTTCACACTCGCACAAAAATGAGTCTCATCTGTTCTTTCCTGAGCCACAATGTCTGAGTAATGCTTTATTTTATTTACATGTGCTCCAGTTAATTGTGACTACAAAATCTTCAAAACTTTATTTGGCATCTGTCTGAAATACATCTGTTGATGAACCTTTTTTATTTATTTATTTATTTATTTATTTATTTAAAATAACATACCTTGAGCTCCACAGGGTTCTGGGGGAAGTTCTTGTTGGCCATGAGGGCCGTGTGCTGCCTCGTCCACTGCAGCAACGAGGAGAAACGAGACTGGTACTCTGCCCATCGCTGGTCAACTTCCTGAGAATAAGAAGAGAATAAATGTGAAAGAGAAACAAAGGACTGTGTGTGTGTTGTTGTGTTCAGTTTTTAATATTCTGTCTTAGACTTAGTCCTGTGTAAAATATCCTTGATAATTTTTATAATATTTATTCAACCTTATCGAGCTGGGGTTTTTTCTTTGTCAAGTTTTAGATTACTAAATATCTTACCCAAGTCAAAGAGCACCATGAGGATGTTAGTGTAGTTTTAATCAACGAAAACTGTAGACATTTTTAGCCATATGATTATTATTGATTAACATTTCAGTCAAGCTAGTCTAGCCAGTGTAATGTTATTAATATATAATAACATTACACTTATTTCATGTCTCTTCCAACCAATAGGCTTTCTTGAGTATCAAGACAGGAACATTCATGAATTATGTGTGGCACAAACACACCGTTCATTCACCCTTATCTTCCATATCACGGCCCTCTGCCCTCTCACGCCTAGCTTTTTCACCACGTGGTCCAAAGTCACTTATAGTTTTTTATTCCTGCCCAACTGACTGTCTCTCTTCAAACTCTTCCCTTTCTTTCTTGCCTTTTTAGACTATCAACAAAAATAAGAGTGACAGCCTGTCCATGCAATAAAAAAAATGAAAGTGGCACATACAGCAGCTTGATAATCTGCATAACTGACCGCTAACACACTTTACAAACTTTACATCTCTCTCTATGTAACAATTAACCGAGTTTCTATTTGCAATAAACAGGCAGGCTAACATAACTGTGGATATAATACTTAGGAAGCTATGATAGTGAAAGTAAATTAAGATGAATAAGGGTGTTCAAAATAGATTAAACCTGGATCATTTCAGGTATGTGCACACAGCTTCATCCATATCAACATTTCTACTATCGCGTCTGTTAAAGTAACTGTTCTGTTTTTTGGCTCTGTTAACTTCCCTGAGGCGGACTGATCGATCCTCTGAGGGTCCCATTGGCTGCAGCCTGTAAGTATTACGGCCAATCAGGAGAGTCAACATTGCGCAACCATGTACAGAATATCCCCACTCCGCTTATGTGCAGAACTTGCTTTACAAAAAGAAAAAAAGAAGAAGAAAAAAAAAAAAAACAGCTTCTAATATTTTCACTCTTTTTTTTCGACGAAAATTAAGAGAGATTTTGGTAAAGTTATTATTTTTTAAACTACATTTTAGTCTCGTCTTTTTTCGTCAACAATATTACATAGTCGCAGTTAGTGTTTAATGACGTTGGTGTCGTCTCGTCGTCATCTCGTTTTCGTCACGGAAAAAAAGGTCATCGTAAAACATTTTTCTTCATAGTTTTTGTGAACAAAATTGGCACTAGTGTGTTGAAAACTGTGTGTGGAAGATCACTGCGCATACTTGTGCCATAATGCCTTCTCCTCCCTCTGGGATCTTGGGAAAGGCATCATAGATTGAGGACACATAGGTGATGACCGATTTCTCATCCGGTGATGGTACATCCACATCTAGTGTGAGAGGAAGAGAAAGTGGAGGGAGTATAATTCATTAAACATAGGCTGCATAGTTGCAAATGCAGAAACAGGTGATAAATCACATGATCTACAGTTAAAAGATGACTGCTGACGGGATTGATATTTTTGTACCAGAATACGAGGAGCTTTAACATACAAAAATAAACACTACAGTAATAATAATAATGTGAATACAAACATAAGGTAAGAAACAAAGTTGCAATCCAAAATGTTTTAGAACATTTTTGGATTTTATTTTCATCAGACTTCGAACAAAAAAAAAAAAAAATAATAAAAAATAAAAAATAAAAAAAAAACACAGCGCATCTCAAAAAATCTGAGTATCATAGAAAAGTTCTGTTTTTTTCTGAAATTTAATTCAAAAAGTGGAACTTTTCATATATTCTAGATTCATTACATAAAGTGAAACATTTCAAGCCTTTTTTGGTTTTAATCTTGTTTACAGATTACAGCTCATGGAAATCAAAAATCCAGTATATAATCTAATTTTTTGAGATGCTCATGTATTATTGTTAAAATACTATTACTAGTAATAATAATAATAATAATAATAATAATAATAATAATAATAATAATAGCTGTTGTGTTTATAAAAAGTTTATCCTTTTTATCCATTAAAAGAGTATAACCCACCAGTTACATGAATAAGCCTTGAAGATAAAAGCAGAAAGGTGAAAATTTGCAAACTAGCAATAAAACTTGTTTATGTGTAAATACAAACCAAAGAATGTAAAGTCAGACGAAACAAACTGAATGTTACCTTCAGCATCCAGAAGTCGTGTCACCCCTAGCGACTCTGCAATCTCAAACGCCTGCTCCAGGTTGTCACGGTTACTTTGGCGTGCCACCAGCTCCATGTCAATCAGGTCTGGCCTGAATTTTACGATGAAGAGAGGAGAGTTGTGAATACTGTGAGTGCTGAGACTGTGTGTGCATTTCTTAGTAGCCCATTTCTTAGTGGCCAGTATTATGGCTTCTCTTGGATTGTCACTGTATCAAAATCAAGGATTCCTAACGACAAAGTTTCATTTTAATGTCATTAATCTTATATTATAGTCAGCATTGTAGCCAGTGTAGAGTCAGTCACACAGCTAGGAGTGAAGGTCTGTGTGAGGGTGTCTTTATTGTTATTGTGCAAATGTATGTACCTGTATCTGTGCAGGAGGGCATTGAACATGCGGCCATCGCTCCAGCTGGAGGAGAAGTTGACGCAGCGAATGCCAGGGTAGCCCTCGGTGGCCTTTTGAGTCCATAGCAGAAGCTTCTCCTTGGCTGTCAAGTCCCCAGACTCACCGCTCACATAGATCTCAGAGATCTGTTTGGAAGAAAAAAAAAATGACATGGGAGGCCGAGAATGTCATTTTAATCTGTAGAATTCATTCTTTCAAAGATGGGAGAGAAAAATTGTGGTTATGCATCACGGACATGCCACCTGACGGCCCTGGACACCGTAAGGAATGTACCTTAAGGAAAAGAAGCAACTGAAATAGCTTTTTCCTGTATAGCTCTAGTAGTGAAGCGTTGGATAAAACTACATAAGAACAGCTACATAAGAAAGAGAGAGTGTCTTAACTGTTGACTGTAACAGTTCTGAATGTGTGTTTTATATATATATATGGTCATTTAAGCATTTACTGAAAGAATTCAACAACTGCCCTTAGACTCTCATTCGAAGAGAGTTTTGAGCGTTTTGCTTGGCTTTCCCCCCTCAACCCAAGAAAACGTGTTGAAATTGCTTATGGTAATCACACATATACTACAGATGCTCTGGATTGAGATTAGGTTAAAAACACTGGAGTATTACTTTAACATTCATTTTAAATAATTGACTTTAGGCCCATTTAGGGACACGAACATGGACGCACACACACAAACAGGGTGGGAGCTTTCGGTTCTTTCAGCATTAATTAGTGCCTATCCAGTGTAACAGTGTACAGTGTGCATTTTCCAATCAGATCTATTAAAGCCTGTCCATCTCTTTTAGGTACTTTTCCATGAAAGTTCATCCACTACTTTCTCTTGCTGACCTCTCCCATTTCCCAACCATCACTTCAGTTCCCACTGCTGTTCATCTCTTCTATCTTAATGCCATCACATGCTCTCTGTTTTCCATCTTGGCAATCTTTTCCTCTCTCTCTCCTTCTCTCTCTGCTGCCTACTGCAAAGCCGCAAGTGTTCAATAGCATTCCTTGTTTTTCTACTTTTTCTCTCCCCCCTGGATCATTCTCCATTTGGACAAAAGGAGGTGGAATGTAGTATCATCCTGTGCCTGGTGCACTTCATCTGTATTCCTTCGTCATCCCCCTCCCTCACTCTCTACACGTGGCTCCAGTGCTGGCACAAAGCAAACCGAAACTCAGAATAGGAGATGGCTAGCGACTCTGGGGAATCAGAGCAAAGAAGGGAAAGAGAAAGCACAGAAAGATAAAATCACACACTCCCTACAGTCGCCGTACACAGCCTCTTACAGTAAAGATGATGAGGTCAACCTGTATTGATTGCAACTTTTGAGCAGTATGGCTTTTCATTTGAAGTACACAGAATTTCCACTTCTGGATATAAAACATTCCCTATATAATTATAATATTTCCACATTACTACAAATAGTCACACATTGCTTGAATCCTTGAATCTAAAAATAAGTGCATAGCACAAAAAAAAAGAAAACCAAAGGCTTCTTAGTTACAAAGTCTCAGCTCATTATATGCTAGAGCCCTAAAGAAGAGACGTTGCTCTATTTAGCAGAGCACAGTTCCTGCAGGGAAAAACACCAGGCTTTCAAGTTGTAAGGCTGGTGCCAAGATATCTGAACCTGGAGAGAACAGCTCTCTGAGGACAAAGGACTCTTATGAGAATTAACACTTGAACTCTCTCTCCCACAGAATTAGCATCTTCATCCGAGATGACACATCACGCTGAGTGGAGACTGGGGAGGGGGGGAAAAAAAAAAAAAAAAAAAAAAAAAAAAAATCACACCTCACCATATTGCTTCCTTCTTCCTCTCTCCCCACACCCTTCTTTCTTCTGTGTTGAGATCAGCTTAAACTCACCCAAGCTCTATATGCATTACATAAGATGTTTAATGTGAATAACAAGTTGACTATACATGTTTAGTATCATTCAAAAGGTCTCAGTGTGTCTGGAAATTCAAATCACTATTAAGATCTAGAGAAAAACACTCTGCATGCCGTTAAAGGCAAATCCTCCCCAGGTCCCTCACACAAATTACCTTCTGTATGCAAATAAGGTACATCCTTCCACAGACATCAAAGCAATCACAAATGCCAACTGGCCTCCTGCACAGTGGGCTCAAATTCCAATTGTAATCACAAACACCACCATTTGGTGGACCTACAGAGTATCTGGGTATTTAGGGGAGAGCTGGCCAAAGATTCTGGGTATCTGTAGTTTTCTCAACCAGGTATGCAAGTTTGATTCTCTTATGTTGTATTATTATGCTTGAATTTGATTAGCAATGTTGAATGTGACTGAATCTTCTTCTTCTTGTTAGTATTATTGGATTTGGATATGTTCCTAACTGATGTGTTCCTACCTGGATTATATTCCGACTTATTCTGAAATGATGGTCTCTAGTAGATTACGTTAAGTCCGCGTTTCCGCAAATTTACAATAGGTTATTAGCGGAATAAAGCTAGTTTCGAGTGGAGCATGTAGAGCATTAGTTAAGTGTACTTAGAGTGCACAGGCTCGATATGGAATGTCCATTTAGGACATGAAGTTGATTGACCAACCTAAATAGGGTGAAGTCTAAACCTCTGGTTATTGTAATATTTTTCCTAGTTACGTGTACATAGGGAAATATGGCATGATTATATAAAGCTATGTTTAACTTGGGTAATGTTGGTCTATCTCTGTAAATCTTAGCACTCATGACCTCTGATTAGAAATAATGCTACTATAATTAAGTGTTACTATCTAAGGGGACTCAACAAAGTACTTTTTAGATAAAAAAGGGCACGCATGGGAAGCCATCTAAACAGTATTAGTCAACTACCTCTGTCTAATGACCAAGACTAGCGAGTTTGTGACAGTGAGCTCCGCGTGCACGGCCGGCGCGAGACTCTGAGCGACATGGAATCCGAACGAACGAGCACAAGCTAAAGTATGGAATTAAGTAGAATTAATCAAATGTAAAAGTATTTAAAAACCCGTGATCTACAAATAACTAGGAAATAAATACAGCATTGATATTTTTACAATTGGAGTCAGATTTCATTTAAGAGACCGTCAAACAGAATGCATTTAAAAACATATTCACATCACTTCGAAAAGACAAACACGTGGGAATCCGTCTACCATGTCATTGGGTACCATCGTTGGACCAGTGAGTGGACCTTACAAAGTAAAGACAGAATACTGCTGTTGAACTCAGGCCATCTATTTCACTCACACAGTATGCCACAGGCTAACAACTAACTCACCGTTAAAGATATTTTGATGGATTACACAAAATAAAATTATTTTATTTTCCATACAGAGATCTATACAGACGAATCGAGCAATCTTAAAGAATACACCAGAATTATTTTTAACCCAATCTCTATTCACTGCATCTGTAACATATAAGCAGTTTCTAGAGACAAAAATGTGTATTTCCAGTACCAAAAAATAAATGAAAATAAATTGAACTGTCAAGTATAACGGAAGACTAAGGGCATCTGTTGAATTCTGCCAAGAATCCTTTAAAACTTTGTTCCATATAATACAAATTCATTGTTAGGCTCCAATAATAAAGGTATTGTAGAATGAAACCTTTGGTAAGAGTCCATGTTACCAAAGGTTTGTGTACTTCAGTACAGCATCAAGCAATTCCAGCTCTTATGTCGATATCTTTGAAGAATTCATGAAAGCCATTTCATATTTTGCCTCACTCTTTGCTGTTCCTTATTTGACATTACCAGTCAGGCTTCACTGTGTATCAACCTTCTGAAAATGTATATAATCGGTCCTTTCAAAGATAGCACATGTAAGTGCTCCAGTTTTGGCCTGATCATATATTACAGATACCACAAAACCTTAGGGAAACTGATCAGAGGAAATAAAGAGTACAGGTAAAGCAGCTAATGTTGTATCTGCATGTCAGCAATGCTGATATTAGAGAACATTGAATAAACAACCTCTAGTACAAGTGTCAAGACTGACGGAAGACTCTGGGTGGTATGCGCGAGGATGAATATTGAGGGATGGAGATAAATGGCAAAAAAGCAAAACAGAAAAACTACAGGGGAAAAAGGAAAAAGAGCTGTGTGTATACACGTGCCCCAACCTGTAAGCAAGTTTTAAGTAAACAGGTTCTCTGTTTTCGCAGAATGGGCAAATGTGCTAAAATGATCCTCTGTGGTAACCACATACACTACAGATACAGTAGATAGAACTTAGGTTGAAAAAACAACAAGATTGGGTATCCTCCAAATTAACTTGCATATAGTGTGTGTGATCGCTGAAACTATAGCCGTGTGTGTGAGGCAGTGAGGCTAAAGCTTAAGATTGGCATTAACAGTGTCAGCGATCAGTGTGAGAAAAGCTGCTTCTAGCAGCCTCCACTATGCTTGCATCATATAGTTCACACTAAGCCAGGTATATATGATTATGCAGCCGAGTGAAAGGAAGCAAGATCCTCTGTGCATCTTCGTTCATAATGTTAGAGGTTTTGAGACAGCTAAAAGAAAAAGGAAAAACCTGATGGCGGATGAACAAAATCAATATAACATTTGTCGAGGGGGCTGGGAGAGGACATATACTAGGAGACACTGGACCCAACAGGAGAAATTAACAATGTCAAAAAAGAGACATGGAGTCAGGCAAAAATGAAAATAGTCTAGTTCCCCTGAGAAGGCCTGCGTGCAGTTGTCCTGATTAATCCAGCTTTAGAATGTGGTGTACTGATCTGCTCCTCTCATACGCACTGTTGGCATCAAAGCAAAGCAGTCAAGAGCATGTGTTTGAGCTTCTATTCATGCACTGATGTCCAAAAAGAGCTATATGATTCCATCTGGCAGGTGGGATGCCATAAAAATGATCACTTAATGATAGTTTATTACTACCGCAGAAATGGTTAAGGAGCAGTCATCTGATAAACAGTAGGCTATTAGCACACTGTCAATCCAGCTGTAACAAAAGCCCTAATTTCTCCTCCTGAGTGCTCCTGATAAAGAGAGAAGAATGTGTCACATGCACTATGCATAAACCGGCGTCACTGAATTGAAGAGAAGAAAAAAGACTGCATATAAAGCAACTGATGATATATCAATGCTCACACTAGAGCCTGGGTGGCCATATCAGTAGCATGGGACTAACAGGTTTTGTGTTAGGGATAATAGTTTATTATTATTTATTGTTGCCTAGCAAATACAACAGTTTAACTACCAGAAAAGAAAAAAAACAACAAAAAAAAAACTACCCCTTCCACAAAACCAAGGTTCTCATTTGGTAAGCTATGTAGGTAGGCCATGTTTTAACTTAATGTACTCTGTGGCGTAACTATACCTAAGGTGTAACAATACCATGCACTCTCCAGATCCCACGGTTTGCTGTACTACACAACCAAGGCATGACATGGTTGATGGAATTTTTACTAGTCGGCTAGATTAGCGCACATGGTTGATTGTTGATACTTTTGAATAATGGACCTTTAATATATTTAACTAGCAAACTAGAGCACCACGAGTGAAAACATTACAATATCTACCACTCCTTAGCCTAGTCATTTAGGTTTCCAGGCAACCAGCTACACTGGTACTTTTACTACCTGGTGGGCTAGCTAACATATTTATGATTTGCCCACATCTGTACAGATAAAACCAGATTGTCAACCTTTTGTTTCGAGGACAGAGAGGGGGGAAAAAGAGCAAAAGAGAAAAAAATACGGTTGAAAAGGAAAAACCTATGTTGTTCAGTGATAATTAGGCTCATGGGAAGTGGTCAGGAAGGAGGTGGAGATGTCTGCTTCATGATAAGCAACAGTAAGTAACATACAGTTCTGAGTCTGGGAATTCAGGCAGACGAGGACATTTAACACATAAAATGTGCTGTTCACGAAAGAAAACTTATTTCAATTTAAAATGGTCTATATATTGTTGACTATGATCAGCACTACCCAAGAAAGGCAGAGGAATTTACAAGTGTGTCTGACCTGAGAGGGGGGTTGTGATGGTTTCTCTGGTGGGGAGATGGGACTCTCCAATATTGAAGTATTCAGCACTTCAGAAGAACTTCCCCAATCTGTCTGAGTAGTACCAGCTATGTCTGGAGACGTAATAGGCACATCACTGGCATAACCTGAAGACTGGGGATCCTGCAAGGGACCAGAACCTTCTGGACCCCGAGTACGACTGTCCAACAAGAATCCTTTCTCTGGTTGACCAACAGCAATTGTTGGATTGCTGATACCAGCATCTGTGGATGGTCGTCTCTCTCCTTCCAGCACCTGTACTTTCTGAATGCCACTAATAACAGGAGACGCTACAGGTGGCTCTGAGTGCACTTCCACTCTTCGGTTGTGCCACAAAGGTGATCCATAATCTCTTGGGTAGACAGTTCGGACTACACAGAGCCTGCCATCAACTTCACGAATGTGAACTATTCCCTTCTGGTCCATTTCTGAGGCATCATCAACCAAGAATTCGCATGGCCTACTTTTATCTTTGTCCTCTGGCTCTAGTTCCCCACTTTTGGCACTTAAAATACAGGGTCTCTCAAGAATACCCTGAACCCGGCCTTGAACCCGGCAGACTCTACCTCCTCCAGGTGTCATGCTGCCCAGGTTTGCCTTAGTTTGGGATTGCTCAATCAGCTTTTGCTCAGACCCTTGATGGAATGCTCCCATCCATGCTGGGCTAGGAGCAGGAGATAGAATTGCCACCCTGCTCCCTCGTAATGTCCCTGTGCTGCCCAAGATCGGTGCTACACCAGGAACTAGGACCACCTGGGTGGGCGTTTCAGTCACTGTTTTGCTAGATCCTAGTTTGTTTGACGCATCATCTGTGGTACTTACTATGGCCTCTCCTGTAAGGCTAACCATTCCAAATTCATCCTTCTTATCAGCCCCTGCTTCAACACCTTTCTGTGCCTTTTTCCCTTTGCGCTTTCGCCTAAAGCGGAGTTTCCTCTTGGGTGACAGAGGAGGGGCGCCACCTGGTCCTGTTTCTCTAGGCTGCTTTACACAACCAAGAGAGTTCCCCATTTCCAGCAGAGTACAAAAAATTGAGATACAACCGTAACCAGGAACAAAAAAATCTCTGTTAGACGTGTGAAAATAAGATCTTGTAAGATGCTTTATGCTGAACCTCTGGAGGTCAATTGTGCAGACCTGCAGCTGCTCCACCTGTTCATGTTCAGAAGACAGGTAATGCTGTGGTCAACCCTTATACATCAACCCTTATGGTTAACCCTCATCCACCAACATCACTCTGGCATCTTTGTGAGTCTCAAGGATACCAGCACAAAATGCTAGCCCCTCTCCTTATGAAATTCTCTGGTCCACCAGTATGTCTTTTTAGTCTTAATCCCATTGTCCTTGCAGATTAGATGTGCTTTTTCAGAGGAAATTCAAAGTCCTTCTAGACCATTTCATAAGCTCATCATGTGTTGAACAGCAGGAACTCCTGCACAACAATTTTGCCTCATACACTCAACATTCTCCTGCTGAAATTCCTCAGTAAGAACAAGGCAAGCGCTGCAGTGCAGACATACACACAAGCTATCTCTCATGAGTGAGTACACATACAGTTACTAAGACTGAGTCAGGACACCTGACCGCCACCTTGGTAAAAGTGTCCCATTGTTTGCTTTCCAATAAACACAAACCGGTATGAATTTTGAGATGTCCAGGGAGTAATAAAAGTGCTCTTCTGTTCCAGAATCCACTCGCAACTATTACTGATAGTCCTACTTGTGGACTGTTGTAACAATAGTTTCTGTTATAGCAGTTGTAATAGCACTCCAACATCAAATTGTTTAGGTAGCGTCACACTAGGTCACAGATCGGCTGGTAGTCGGCAGAAAGGATGAGTTAGCGAAGACTTTAAATTTTGATGATCCGTCATTCACAGCCAATGACAGCACAGCATTTTAATTCCCAGAGTCCCTTGTGTGTATGTGTGAGGCTCCAAAAGCGTGCAACATTAGAACAGTCTCCAGACATTAAAGAGTAGCAAGGGGAGGAGGGAAAACAGTGTGTCTTGCCTCCACTGCCACGGTAACTGATGTCACATGCACCGAGAGAAGACATTTATGTCAATAAAGAGGGCAGCGAGTGTTATGAGTCAAGAGACTACACAATTATGCATGCACTGCACACACAAAAATGGCAAAAGGTATACACACAACTCACTATCCACCAACGTTGGTAACTGTGGCCATGACTAATCCCATGAAACACCTTATGCTATCTGTCGACTTAAGTTTGGGGCACCCGTCTCCTCTTTGTCTCTCCATTGAAGATGTTCTCCTCCGCAGGCAGATTGCCACTCCCTTGTGCCGTTGGCCTCACTGACTGAGGAATCTAATTAGAGCAGCTGTACTCGCCGCTTCAACCCGTTCTGGACGAAGTGCCGTGCAGGGGAACACCAGGGAATCTATCCAGTTCTTGGATGTGTGTGATGACCGTAGACAACTGCAGATGTTCCGGTCAGAGAGAAAGCAGTGAGAGCTCCATCGCTCAAGCAGTACACGATGGATCTGATTGATCTGGTTCTCCGACTGAATCAGATTACATAGGTTTCTGCAAGTGTAAGAGAGGCAGTGTGTGCCTGCTGGGTTAGGTAATCCTGTGATCCCAAGAATGTGTCTCACTGGTGATCCAAAAAGGCCTGAGATGAAGAGAAAGCCAGGGGCTCCAGTAGCAGCGTGCTGCCTGCCTCCTCGCTCTGTCGCTGGGCAACTTGGCAGCGCTCTCTCCCTTGCCGGCAAACAGAAGTCTTATCTCCAGTCTGCTGCAGCCTCGCACAACACACTGCTGCTGCTGTAGCTCCCACCCTCCCTCTATTCTCCCTCTCTCTTCCTATCTGCTTCCTCGTCCCTCCCTCTCTCTTGCTTTCTCACTTGTTCTCGCTGTTGCGAGGTCAGAGCTTTGCATGTATACACACACACAGACCCACATGAAAATGAATAAGTTAACAAGAAAGCCTTAATAGTCAGCAGACTAAAAGGAAATATTGTAAATGTAAAATAAAAAATAAATTTTAAAAACTCTTTCTAACGCAGACATTGCAAAGGAGCTGAGAAGCCCATTTTTAATATGGCCAAATAAAGTGGAATAAGGAAACAGGAAGTCGTGGACAAAAAAAAAATAAAAATACAAGTAGGCTTGTCAGCCGTCGAGTAATTTGGAAGATCACTTGCTTATCAATGAACGCAAAGATAGCATTAACCCCCTATGCAGTGGTATGGTTAACATCATGCAGAAACGCAGTCTAATTTAAGACATCGACGTAGTGGCATGATTGGTGAATTAACGAGCATCTACAACTGTAGACTAAATTAGCAATGTGAGCAGGCATTTATTTCAATGCCACCCTACCACCCTCGCACTCAGAAAAATTCATGCCTCTCACGTGGTACACAGATGAGATCATGTCATCAACGTTTTAGCAACGGGAAGGGAAGTTCCTCAGCATTCAGCCCTGCTGGGAGCCAACTGATGATTGACCCTCTTGCAGCGTCATTATCCTGGTTTGAGTAGACAGTTTTCTTCCTGAGCCTTTCAGCACACCATCAACCACCTAATGTAAACCGCTCCTTTGGGAGAGCTGCACTCACGGCAACTCAGCTGTAGACAAAATCCTCCATTACAAACATTAGCAATTCCAAAAATGAGAGGAAAATACACAAGGGCAAGACGAGGACAAACTGAGGACAGTTCAGTCCAGAGTTAGCCTAAATTGCAGCGGTAGTTTCCAGGGGACATGTCCCAGTTTGAGTGAGCGAGACAGGATGATCAGCCTCCTGTGGCAGTGCAGATTACCTACAGGCTTTGTGGCAAAAAAAAGGATGGTGGTGTTCATTTTAGGTGATAGCAGTGATGCTGTCAGATGATGGTACTGGATCTTATGAATAAACAACTGACCGTGTTAATGTGCAGTTTTGATGCATATCCAACAGGCGAGCAGACTAAAAAAAGGGTTGTGTTTTGACACACCCGGCTCTACCTTCACACGGTTCATCTCGGAAAACGTTATCACGCTGAGCTGCACAGTCGTTCAGAATTGCCCACCACCCCCCGCATCACTGCTCATTCCCATCATGCCCAGGGACTTGCCTTTCAGCCCTCCTTCTAATGTCCTCCTCCCCTCCCCCCTCTGCTGCATCATGTCTGCAGAGTCACATAAAACACAGTCTCCATAGCAACCGGCTCCCTATGTCACCTTGTGACATCATCCCGCCTTTGAGATCCACAGCGCCCTCTAGTGGATCCTGCTTTAAAAAGCAGCCCTTTCCTTAAAATCACATGATTAGCACATAATCTAAATCTAATGCAGCAGACAGAAAACAACGAATGAATCCAATCATTAGATGCACAGATAATTCATTTTTTTATGTTAAGGTTGTGGATTTCACAACGGAGCTATGGAACGATATTAATGTCCTACGTTCTCCCTCTTTCCTTGGTACAGAAAGTGTGTCACTGCTCCTAGTGTCAAAAGATGTAAATAAGTAACTCATTTCTGTAGAAACGGGACCAACTGAGTGCTTTTGTAACAAACAACGACCGATGTGTAGATGTGACCCACACTCATCATTTCTAATAACCACACACACTTAAAGAAACAGAGACAGACAGTCACAGACTTACACAGATAGACAGACAAAGAAAGAGAAACAGACAGATACAACACATGCCAACAGATGCAGACAGACACACAATCAGACATATATATTGTCCCATCCTGCTCTATCCTCTCATCCACACTGTGTCCAGGGAGCAAATGATTAAGTTCATAAACAGAATTCTTCCTGCACCGACGCGCTCGCTCTCTCTCTCACTCTCTCCTAATTGAGCCCTTCGTACTCTGCTTTTTATTGCCATCACACCCCTGCAGCTCTCACTGAGAAAAGAGGACATTGCTGGCCAACAAACAGCAACTATTAGAGCTCTAAGCACCGGCATATATATAAATAACTATTACCTCCGCATTCCTGACAAAGCCCTAGCAAGCAGTCAGCAGTTCTGTAACTGAAACGGAAAACAAGAAAACTTACCTGGAAATGGAGGATGATGGTCCAAATCAGGCCTAGAGTTAACTTTGGGTTTCCGTCTGTAATATCATCGTTTCTGATGTTGACCAGTTTGACCTGCAATCAACCACCACATGGTTATTTAAAGTGGACAACAAAAAATGACAAAGTATTTCGCATATTATGATAAATTATTTGTATTTACTGCTATTATTGTACATTTACTGTCCTGTGTATTTATTGTTCTGTGTATTTATTTTCCTTGCACTCGTCTCACACTGCTGTGTATTTGCACTTTACGTAGTAGTCTCGTGTAGTGTTCTGTTCATGGTCCTGAAGAAATGACATTTTGTTCTGAAGTACACGAGTTATACAGCGGGATGACGATAAAAACCACTTGACTTGACTTTATTATTGTATGTAATCTAAAGAGCTACCACTGTTTCTAAAGTATACTTTCAAAAGTATTTTCCACTAACTTCGATGACTGTTCATCGCCTGCTCGCTTTTCTTTAAAGAAACAGTATGTAATTTTCAGACGCCTCTGCTGCCTGTGAGGTGAGCTGCGATTTCAGTTCACACAACCTTTAATAAACATATGAAATGTAATGACCTATTTAAACAGACAGAACAATCATGACAGTTACGGAGTTCACGTGTTGTGCCGTTCCATACCTGTCTCTGCTTGAGGAAGTCCAAGGCAATCTGCACGTTCTGCAGTCGATGGAACCGCATGCGGCCCTTTTCTCTGGGCTGAAAGAGAGCGAGACGGAGAGAAAATAAAAACGTGCCGTTTATAGTTCACAGCTTACAGGCAATGGGAGAAAGGAGAGAGTCGCTTGCAAACCAAAAAGCAGTGAAAGAAAACGTAGCAGAGAGAGTAACAGCAAAGGGTTAGGGCTATTGGTACTCATTTAAAAAAAAAAAAAGGAAGTTTTTCTCAAAGTGTCAGGAATAGTTTACGGTCATTTGGCATAAAATCTCCCACAATGAAAACCTGCATTCATCATCACTCCATGCACTGACACACACTGTGACGGTCTCTAGATACCTCCGTTCCTTTTGCACAAAAGCACACAAACTCTTACACTCTTTCTGGTTAAATCACATCAGATGCACTAGAAGGAAGCCACGCCAAGGTGCGCGCACACACACACACGCGCACTGAGAGGGTTGCAGTGGCCTGTGTGCAGAATGCAGGTGTTGTTAGTCATCACTGCAGCAGTGGGAAAAGGAGCAGCTCTACTGAGATATGTCACTGAGCACATAGACAGGATCAGATCCACAACTGGGGCAGAAGAGGCACATTACCAAGTACCCAACTGCCTCAGAGTGGACACGGAGTGCTGATAAGACGACTGATGATTACTGATCTGTCCTGCCTGGCTTGTGGTCTTCACATGGGATTAGGCTTGTGGAAGAGCTATGATGCATTCAAAATAACGATAACGACATGTGAAGGCTCTGTTTCGCTGCACAGACACAATCGTACATGACGGACATCACGGCAGCAGTCGAAAAACGAAGTAAAAAAGTGTCTGACACCCCCTTGTGGCTGGCTGCGGTATACTTTTTAATCTCAACCACCTACATATTAGAAACAGTCACACTTATTTTCATTTACACGTCCAACTAACGGTCCATCAGTCACTCCTTTGTGTTAACATCCAACCAAATTATATTTCATTATACCATGGTCTGTCTGAATACTCAATTGTGATTGGCTGGATCAGAATCCAGTCAGTTTAATCACTGTTATAAATAAATGCACTGCCTATAAACAATTGTAACCATAGCAATATACAGTTATAGTTGCATACAGTAGTTAAACTCACAGCTTCATTATTAGTAGAGACAGACGCAGGTAATTCACACACGCACAATCTCCATCTCTCTCTCACTAACTATTTATTAAAATGCAGTCAAATAAATGTAAACCGATCACACTTTTTCTTACTTTCTCTAGCCTATGTGTATGATTTGGAGGCAGAATTCTGGCTATATAAAATAAATAAAGAAAGTGAACCGTTATATTTATCCTTTCAGTCACATTTTACAGAGCAAACATCAACGACCGCTTTAACTCATCAACGCTGCATTACACTATTCTGACGCACGACGTGGAGGAAAAGAACCAGGTGGTTGCCTCTGTGAATTATCCCTCACTTAAAACTTCCAGAAATGTATTTTACAGAAGTTACTGCAAGTTACCAGACATGAGAAGTAACAATGTATAATTACTTTATTAGTGTACTTATGGATGGTTTGTAAGCATCTGTACTTTAGTTGAGCTTCACTTTGACCTAATATTTTAGACATTTCTTTACTACACTCCAAAGGAAAAATCTCCACGTTTCAAACAATCACTACATTTCTCTGTAATCGGACTTTTGTCTGGTGACTGTTTTACATCAGACAGCTTCAAGGAATCCTAAAAAATCTCTAAACTTTACCAGATAAAAGTATTTAGCATCAGAGTTATCAAGCTAGGACTAGGAATAAAACTGTTGTTAGTTAGCCTTAGCTAGGTTGGTGAAAGTGACACTAATTTACCATCAGTAACTGAAATCTGAGAGAGATCTGAAGTAGAGGTATTTTCCTTTTGTGAATCTAGTTCTTTTACTGTCGTACTTTAAGAAAACGCAAGAGTTTATACTTTTCTACTTCAGCTTGTGTGAATAATTCAAAGCGGTACTTCGACTTCGACAAACATGGTGTATTTAAGAGTAATTTCACATTCACTTGCGTATGGAAATCGGGGACTCTTACCACCTCTGGACGTTTCTCATCCAGTTGTGGTTGAGGTCAGTGACAGCTGGATCTAACAGCATTGTAAATATGCAGGTACTAGACCTGACCGCTATAAGCACAGCCTGCAGCACAGCATACCTCTCAATCATATGGCAGAATATACAACTAAGTGCAAAAGTTTGCATCCCCCATGGTTTTTGGGTTGAGTGTGTGAATAAGACTTTTAGGAGTAATTTTTTTTTTTTCCCTCCACTTTTTTGGTATCTTAACCATACACAATTTGCACAATTAACACCTGTACCCCAAACACTCAAAGTGTTGAACAGTGTCAATTTGTCTACTTCATTTTATCCTTAGTGTAAACAAACTGCTGCACAAAACTGTATATTTATGCAGTTGACCCTCAAGGCTCATGTAAACTTATATGGATAAAAATGCTAATGGCCAAAGTTCTTATAGCTTTAGAGTACACAGTATATAATATAATATAATATAATATAATATAATATATACATATAATATATGTGTGTGTGTGTGCGCATACAAAGATAGTGATTCTAACCATACAATTGAGAATCATGGAGTCATGTTGTTCGATCTATATACACTGATTCATCTTAAATACTTAATAAGTACAACAATAATCCGTAGCTTGCAAGAATAAAATACCAGAACAATAACCAGATTAAATGTAAATCTGTTTTATATGAGCATACAAGAATACTCATATTGAGTGTTTGATATTTCATAGGGTTACGTGCACATCACTCACATGCAGGTTCAGGATGTGTGTGTGTTATGGGGGCTATGAAAGGGTTTTGAGAGGTGGGGGGGGGGGGGGGGGGGGGGGGGGGGTGTCACACATACTCCCTGATCTCCATCCTCTTCATCCTCCCCACCCAGCAAGATGAGTGGAGGGGCGCGAGACACGCACGGCCTCTGTGGAGTCGACCCGCCCTTGTGCTGATCACAACAGAGAGGGATGAAAAATGAAATGCTGAACAAAAGCAATGAGAGGAAGGTAAGACAGCAGTGGAGAGACAGAGCAATGCAAATTAAAACGCAACTTGGCGAGAAGTAAACCAAAAAACATTTATGACAGACAAGAAAGTTTGCTTCTGCTTTCCACGTGTATTAAACAGAAATGAATGATCAAGACAGAGAGAAAAGGAGGACAAGTGGGGAGAATGAGAGGAGTGAGAGAGAGAATATGAGAGAGGCAGAGAATGAGAGACAGAGAGATAGAGAACGAGAGAGAGAGACAGAGACGAGCGAGCGAGCGAGCTGCAGGGATTGAGCATGTGTAATAGAAAGATGGTAATTCAGAGTGAGCAGTCATTCCATTAAAAGCAATCCATCGACCCAGAGAGCTCCCTGCATTATGATTCTTTATGGTGAAGAAAAATGATACTGAGATCATCCACCACTGCACTGTGCATGAGCTCACTCTTACTCCGTGCGGTCATGCCTGACTGGGAGCACATTTAGAGGAAAAGGATGCTGAAGTCGTGTCCAAAAAGGTAGCTAATCATGCTCTCCAGCAGCGAGTTTAACGTCATGTCGTGAGCCGTGTCAGCTAGCTGAGTGACAGCATTTTCAAGCACATAGAGAAGTGTAATGGTCCAGGGGAATGAATTTGGAACTGGTTTTGGGTGCATGTTTTTTTTTTTTTTGTATGTGTGGTGACTCCATTTATGTTTCCTCACCAGCGTGACTCCAGACAGCACCTCCAGCAGAGAGATGAGGTTGTGTCCATCTCGCAGATCCTCATACAGGTCTGTGATGTGCTTCCGCACCTATAGAGAGAGCGTGAGAAATTGAGACAGTTCATTTGGAATGGATATCAAAATACTCGCACCTAACCCACCCCAAGATCCTCACACTGGCATGGAAACATCAGTAATTGTACTGTATAGCTACGCGATTTAAAATGTAGAGCAAACTGGCTGCTGTACCATTTCTATCCAGCAGAGGGCAGCAGATGTACTGAAATATGAATGAGATACACTAGTCTGTAAGAGTGAGCAGTAATATTAACACTAACATTAGATGTAGATGTTCTGACTTGTGACAGTTTGTGTGTTAGAGCTTTTAAATGAGCTAAAAAGACCATCCCTGAAATGGATCTGAATATTAATTAGGCTATAACACTACAATTCCACAGATAGTAGCATTGTGTCGTCGTTTTTTTTTGTGTGTGTGTTTGTTTACCATCGTCAGTGGTTTGTGAAAATGTGTTACTTTTTCAGTGAGCACAGAGTACCAAGAAGGAAAAACACTCAATATAAAACCCCTAAAATGTTTTCTTGTCAATCATTTTTATCAAAATTTTTCATTTCACTGATTACCTTAGAACTACGTAGAAATCTGAGACATGGCAACCCAATAAAGTGTAAACAAACGAGGCACAACAGCAGCAACAACCAAATAAAAGGAAATAAAAGGAAAAGTGTGAGCTAAAAAACCTGCTGTGTAAAGATGCACTGATCCAAGAATTCTATCAAAAGTCCTAGGTTTAAATTACGGAGTATAATAAATGCATCATCAATACCAGTATGAACTATCCATCAAATCCACACATCAGTCTGAAAATGATCACATGGGTATAAACAGCTATGCTTCATGGGACAGATATGAAAACAACACTTTCCTACTTTTTCAGTGAAAGTGGTGGTCAGACCAAGAATAAATAAAATGCATAAAGTGGAAAAGTCAATTTACTGGAGGGAAAAGAGCACGGGATGTTAAGCACGCGGTTACGTTTGTTTGGCTCGGACTTTGTTCTCTGGTTGATTTTTTTTTTTTTTTTTTTAAATTGTTAAGTAGCACGCACGCACACACACACAGGGCATGTGCCTCACTGTTTTCTAACTGTTGCTTGCCACACAGATATGAAAAAGATGAGTGAAATTGTAAAACACTGACACATTTGGTTACAGCAGAGTGAGCGGATTAGCTGATATCACCAAGCTCAGGATTTGTGACCTGCATATAATCACAGACACGATGTGGACAGCTGGCTCTTTCAATTGCTATCGCATGTGCCGTCCTCCTCCTTCATTTTCCTGTCAGTTACTCTTCACAGAGAGCCGATACTTTGACGTAGCATGACATAATATCAAGCGTGAGAGAAAGACCTTCCTAGTTACATGTAGTTTGTGCCTAGTTATGGTGCAAATCAAACCCACATGATTTGCATGCAGACGTAATGTGTTCTGCCACACCTGATCAGCCATGCCTGCACCGAATCCTCCACTGACTCAACTTTCACCACACCTAACAGCGTGGAGCTCGACACACTGGGGGAGTGGGGGTGAGACATCAAAAACAGCATACGTGAAGAAACCTGAAGATATTTCTGTGATAAACTATTGTGTAGATAGACAGAATGACAGGCAGGCAGACAGAACAATAGATAGAATGGTAGATAGAAGGAACAATAGAATGATGGATAGAATGATTCATAGAAAAAACGAACGATAGAATGATAGATAGAACGATAGAGATATAGACAGAGATAGAAAGAAAGATAGACAGAACGATCGATAGATATTTAGAATGATCGATAGATAGAACCATAGATAGAACCATAGATAGATCGAACGATAGATGGAGATATAGATAAAACGATAGATAGAACGACAGAAAGGCTAACAAACTGCCAGAAAAACAGTCATGTTGAATTTAAAAACAAAAAAAGATCCGGTGTGAAGCTGATTTTGATGAAATGTTTATTTAAATGTCAACAAAACAATGTAAAAAAGTATTTAACTCAGAATAATTAGGTTCAGAATAATTCTTATTAAGAATATGGGGAAATAACCAGCTTTGTGATGAGGGCACAGTAAGGGTGCATTAACTTTGCAAACAAAATGTGGTGCATTTAAGCTGTAACAAAGACTTCAATTTTATTCCTAAAAAAAAAAAAAAAAAAAAAAAAAAGTCTGTTAAAATAGAAACTCATCACTCGGATCAAACAGGCTATACATTACGAGCCTCAGCTTCCTTCAGAATAAGGTCAAGTTTATCTTGTGCATGTGTACAGAACAAAACACACACACACACACACACACACACACACACACAATCTTCAATCAGCAGAGACTTACATGCGTGTAACGAAACACATATGCTCAAACACACACACACGCACGCACACACGTCCACCTGCCTCAGACACAAATTTCAACACACTGCCAGACACGTGACATCACCTGCTCAGTCCTGAGCGTCATGTGACCCTGCTGTGTACATTTACACAGACACAGTGTCTGATCTGCTGGCACTGTAGAACACGACGCTGCACTGTTGATCATTACGGTATGTGTGTTGTTGTGTACCTTTAAGGCGATCGGGTTACGCTTTCACTGCATTTGAGACTGGAATGTAACCACAATGGTGACGTGTTCGGACATGGACTCCACGTTTTTCTTTTTAATGGCTGCTTGTCAAGCAGACATGACCGTTAGCAAGCAATTAAACTTAAAATACATTTATTTTTTGCAGAAAGGATTTACCTCTGCTGCACATGTGCTGAATTTAATCATCTTTCGGGAAATAATAAAAAAAAAAAAAAAAACCTAATAGATGTTTAAGATGGTAAATTAATGTCAAAGGATGCTTGCTTTAAATTGATGATAAATAATAATAATAATAAAAAAAAGTTAATATGCAACTAATCATATTATGAAAACTATAAATACAAATTACTTAAAAAACTTACACATTATGACTGAAAAGATAACTGTTAATCACATTCAATGTAACTACTGTAATAAGAGTGAGAAAGCATGATGCACAATACAATACTTAAAAAAAAAAAAAAAAAAAAAAAAAAAAAAAAAAAAAAAAAATTTAATCCTATGGGTTAATCACTGTGCTATAAGCAGAGTAACATACTTCAGGCTGTGCTTCTATACAAAAATAATCCACTTTGGAGTCCGTTGTGAGTTATTCCCTCCAAATTAAAGACCTTGTGTAGTTTTTTTTTTTCTCCCCAAACCAAAGAAATGAAAAGTGTACCTAATTTGTTGTTCTGCAGAAATGATCACAAATCATTTGAAAAGCCAATGAAGTAATAATCCCAACAGTTCTTACTACCAGTTGATCTGTTGCATGGTAGGAAAAGTGTTCGCTTTGGTAATTAGTCGGCTGTTACTCAAGTCAACACTGTTGCATCACACTTTGCCACATGTGGGCAGCAGGTCCCTCAGTGGCCACCGAGCAAACCTCTGATCCTTTCCACTTCTGTAGTAACAACAACACTGCTCATGAGCCTTTCAATGCTTCATATCAACTCAAACGACACATCCAAAACCCTAACTTAAACAAAACACATGCTTCCAAGCATTACAGATTTAACCGGGCAATAGCTGACTAGCTGAGATCATAATGATTTGATATTACTGATATAGACTAACATGGTAGGAATCTTGGATTATCTTGCCCCAACCAAACTAATTCATGACACTGTATTCCTAAATCTATTATTATTATCATCATCATCATCGACCTCACTGCTCTTTTCAAAATGCACTCTTTTCTTTTTCCTTCCTGACTGTTGACTGAGTCAACCTCCATTACAGCCAGCCAGAAGGTCACACGATGCCTCAGTAAATATAACTCGCGATGTCCAGCGTTTGTGTAACGTTACAGCGGCGTTGTGCCAGCGTTTGTGCTCGCCACCTGCAGTCTGACCCACATTACAGTAATGCAGCTTAAGTTATGAGGTCACCAGCTCCATTACTCTGTGAACTGATTGGTCCCTGATCCTGCTCTTAGAATACTCAGCATTCCTCACGTCCACGCCTTGGTGTGATTAGTGAGGATGGCCAGAAAAACTCCAACTAATATCCCCTGCATAGGTCCTTCTGCCTGCCATCACGCCCCACAGCAAGCAAAAAGAATTTACAGTATATTATTATATAATATATATTTCATCTTTTCTAAAGTCAATAAATCACTGATAATCTGCTGCACAATGCCACTGCAGTCTCTTAGAAGACGACTTTATCGGTCACATATACATTACAGCACAGTGAAATTCTTTTCTTCACATATCCCAGCATGATACGGCACACCTGGAGCAGAGAGGGTTAAGGGTCCAACAGGGGCGTGAACCTCCGACCTTCTGATCAGTAACCCTGTATACAACGTTTTCCGTGGCTGAATGATGTGAGTTTACGGAGCTTCAACAGAGACACAGCAGGTTTAAACTGCCTACAAATTGCATTTTGACTTGCAGGGAAGCGTATCTGTCTGAACACCACTCATATTTGTACGTTTTCACATTTTTTGATGCGACTCATCTGCCACATCCATGCGTCACATTATTTCTTTCTTTCGATAAAATTAGCCATGTTTGATAAGCGAGCGAACGCTCCCAATTTGATCATTTTTGTTGGAGTTCATTTCCAAATTCAGTTATTCATTCTTAGTACTCCGAGGACAATTTGCATGATTTCATTGCTCTAGGGATGAAATATGAGACATCTAACAGACGAAATGAGACACACACTGAATTAGTTGCTTGCCAATTGTGTGACTGTTCTTGAGTTTTTCCAATAGCCAGTTAGTCATTCTCATTAATAAAGTATTGCGATGAAAATCTGGTCTGTCCGTTTTAGTTTATATCCATATCTAGTTTATATCCATGTATTTCCATGTAATCAGAATATTGTCTTATTCAGAATAAGGTCAATGATTAGATTACTGCTGTCCATGTAAACGTAGTCAATGTTTATTCCAGCCATTTGTTAAAAAAGCAGTCCAATTCTGCTAATACGTAAATAATAAAATATGACCGGATGTGCTGTTAAAGGAATATTAACCAACGACGGGGTGGTGTGATAAAGCCCTAGCACAGAATAGATCTATCATTAGATAATTAAAATATAGTTAGATAATAGGAGCTCAACTGTGGTGGTTTACACACTGATAAAAGGTTCAAGTCATTAAATCGATGGACAATGTAGACCCCTTTAGAAAATTTTTAATGTCATGTATGCCCCCAATATCCTGTGCTTTGTAGACGTTGGTCACATTTATAAAACAGTTTACCTGAATCAATACCGTTGTGGTACATCTGTTCCACACATTATAATCATCAGGCAAGTCAATGGTGCCAGTCCTTATCTACATTGAAAGCAGAAAGCCAGGAAAATAACACGGCATGTTGGGACTGTACCTTGATAAGGTGTTTGTTGACCCATTTGGTGAAGGTCTTCTTCTGCACTCTGTCTCGCTCATCTGCAAAGGAGGACAGATAAAGAGGGGATTGTGGAGAGAGAATAAAAGGAAGCAGAGAAAGAGAGATTTAATGCTGGAACACTGCAACGTAATGCAAGAGAACTGCAGTGTCATTATCGTGGCTTGTATTATTTAGAGAGGCTCCTCCCTGTTCTCGTGTTTTCAGACCAAGTTCTAAAAATATACAGTGAGGAAAACTAACTTCTCCAGTGCTTATACAGATCATGTCACAATACGAATACTTCTACTCGCCGCATCATAGAACAAGCTCCATGACGAACATCAGTAGCCATATTAAGCTGTACTTGATAGAAGTCAAAAATAGACAAGTTTGACAAGGGACTCGCAGCAGTTCGGTTTTAGATGACCTAAATATTCGCGGACCTTGAACATCTCCACGTGGGATAATTAGACTCAATAGCCAAACATGACACACACTCATTTAATCTCCATCTCCAGCTTACAACTGTGTGGAAGCCTGGATTTTCTAACACTCTGCATAAACACAAATGCAAGCGTGTGAGTAATAAAAACACACTTTATTAGCAAGGCCAGGCCTAAGTTCATTTATATAGTACACATTTAAATGCCATTGCAACATTTACAGAAATCGAAATGCTTCAAACCCATAGAGGAAGTGCAGGGAGCTCAGTGTTCTGCACTAATGACCAGAAGGTTAAACGTTCAAAATACCAGATGCTGGAATACCACACAGAAGCCGCAACCTTCAACTCTTTCTGCATGGATTCAATTCTGCCTCAACTCAAGCTACTTTTTAAAATAATAATAACAATAATAATAATAATAATAATAATAATAATAATAATAATAGATTATGTTAAAGAAGCAGCTTTTCAACTACATTATGGCTGGGGCCTTTTCCCTAAGTAAAAGAATTCCAGGTCTTTTTAAAACATTTTCAATGGTGAACTTTGAACTTGTATCATTAAGAAGGAAATAGAAAGGTATATAATAAGTAAAGAAAAATAAGTAAATGTCTAAAGACTACAATTTTAAACTCATAATATCTGGAGACTTCATTACTGAGAGCAACATCCATACTTTTCTGGGCCATGAACAAAAGTGCCTACAGATTACACGCTTTCTAGACTTGCACAGAAACGCTGCTTTTAAGGAAAGCCAGCAGAGTCGAGCAGCTCTGTTCTGGTTTGGGGCGAGGCTTGTTTAATGGATGCACATTTTCAGTATAGTTCTTTCTCTGGTCAAAGTTAGAAGCTTGAGTGCACGTGTATATTTACAGTGGGGGAAATAAGTATTGGACGCATCAACATTTGTTTTCAGTGAATATTTTTCCAATGGAGCTATTTCACATGAAATTTTCACCAGACATCAGTATTAACTCAAGAAATCTGGAAATCTTAAGAATTCACAACATTAAAGTCCATAAATAAAAAGTTGGATGTGAATAAAGCGGAATGACACAGGAAAAAAGTATTGAACATGCTAACTGAAATGTATTTAATGCTTAGTGGAGAAGCCTTTGTTTGTAATGACCGCTTCAAGACGCTTCCTGTATGAAGAAATTAATCTGTCGCAGTATTCAGGTGTGATTTCGGCCCGTTCTTCTGAACATATTGTCTTTAAATCTTGTTCAATTGGATTCGAGTCAGGTGATTGACTGGGCCATTCTAACACCTTTTTTTCCCCTCTGAAACTAATTGAGTGTTTCCTTTGCTGTACGATTTGGATCGTTGTCCTGCTGGAAGGTCCACCCACGTCTCGTCTTCATCATCCTGGTGGACGGCAGCAGATTCTTCTCAAGAATCTCCCGGTCTATTTTACTCGAGTTTTAGACACTATAAAAATTTACATGCACACGTTCTTTCTTCCTCTTTTACAAAAAGGTGTTATGTACAGCAATTCATTAGAAAGTGTACACGTAACTGAAACAGATAAGCAGCAGTTACTGTAAAACCCCCCCATACAAGCGCACTACAGTCTCTACTCAGACATAGTGTTCGATCTTACACGGTTAGATTCGGCATGGAAATATTGCTAATGATGTGAGATGGGTGAAGGGGGCGGGGCTTACAGGACCATCCAAAACACCTGCACACCTGTCAATCATTACAGATGCACAAGTCGATTGGCTAATCTGCTGTTTTTATTAGTTGGGGGGGGGGGGGGGGGGGTTGATACGTTTGCCGCACTTTTTGTGCGATAACTCATAGCGGCATACTTTAATGTTGAAATCTCAGACATTAAATGTGTAAAAAGTTGGCATGTCTGAAGAGCACCTTAAAAAAAATTTTAAGTGACGTTGAAAAGACAACAAAATCTTGTACTGGAGAAAAACCTGTGAATGCACAGAGCATATTAAGCAGGTCTGAGTGATACAGCGCTGCGTCAACACACCAGAGCAGTGAGGCAGCTGGGCCCAGAATAGAGCCTGATACCACAGAGTGTGAATTTCATCCATCCCCAACTCCAGCTCTTATTTTCTCTTCCCCCTCTTACTATTTAATCTGTTCGGTTGATGGGGTTGCTATGACAACTTAGCGATAGAGAGGCCATGTGGTGTGGAGTCTCCATGGCCTAATTCCTTTCTGTGATATGCACACATATTACATCATACTCACAAAACACAGGGTCAACATATACACTCTGAATATTTAACTTTTCAGTTTCTTAAAAAAAAAAACAATAGTCATTTTATTAGCAGTGGGATTATGAGCTTTGGCTTGCGAAAGAGGGACGCAAGAATTTAGTAGAAGCACCTAAATACAGAGCAGAGACTACATTTCTAAGGACAAGCAAGCAACACACAACCCACTCTGAATCAATCACACATTTACACACAGGGAGCAGTGAATTGCAACACATGCAGTTGCATGATTTTCACAAAAGGACATGTTTAACTGGTTTGTCACTCTAAAATGGCTTTGCTTTCACGCAAGTATCAGGGTGACTTTTCATTTGAACTTACTGCTCAGTGGCACCAACCTGTACCTGTTACCTTTCTGTAAAACTACAGCACCCTAACAATGTGCAGATAATTCAACATGCAAGACCCCAACATTTCAGTTAAGAGCAGTATCTCAGTCCCATCAATTTGGATGTCCAACGTTCTGTAGTGTCTAATTTCGCACAGGGTAGTCAGTCATATAGCCTTGATAGTTCAAAATATTATCTATGTATTACTACTACACCTGAATTGTTAGTTGTGGGTTAATATGCCATTACCTATTAAAAAAGGACATCTAATAAATCATTACAAAACATCACTAAACAGTCTTACAATAATACATCCTGTAAGGGCATCACTAGCCTAAGTAATAGAGGTTGACCGATTTTTGCAGATTAATCGGCATGAGAACCGATTGCTGGAACTGTGTCCGGGAGAGGCTGAGATGGGTCCGCTGTCATTATACAGAACAAGAGCGGCCTCTAGAGGTCAAATAAAACTATCACTCACAAATTTTGTTGTGTTATTTGAAGTGTTCATTTTTGATTCAGTTTGGATGTAAATCTTATATACACACATATATAAGATTTACATCCAAACTGTACATTTTCATGGTACAGTAAGGACTGTTTATTTTGGTAATAAAGTTCAGCAATAGTTTACTTTGTGTTTTATATTTTCATTCAGTTTCCATTGTAATCAGTTGATTAATCAGTTATCTGTAGGTACTGCCCAGCTTAGTGATCGGTATCAGTAAGGGTTGACCTCCACCACATAATATGTTGGACGTTCCCAAATCGATGATGCACTTCAGGCACGCTCCCAAACAAGTACTTCGGTCCTGTGTATATAACTATTTATAAAGAAACGTCTATACAGTAAATAATGGATCAATGAGTGAGTGAATGATTTTAGTCAAAGCCACAAGCGATGCTAGCTCTCGCTAAGAAAATCTTCCCTCAGCTAGGTAGCTGCATCAGTCTTTCCTTATTAATCCAAGCTAAGTGCACAGATTACAGTCGCTACTTCTCTTACACTGCTACAGATTTACCTCACTGCCCAAGTTTACCTCAACTTCAGCAAACTTCTTATTTACAAAACATCTGATGGGTAAATATAGCAGTAATGTTTATTCCCTGAATGGAAACTCGGTTGTTCTTGAGTAGCAGAGTATAAAGTGCAAAAGTAAAGAAGTATAACATCATGGCGTGTATGGTTTATTGATATGAAACGTTAAATTAATGAATATCGCACAATATTGAGTAATGAATATATTTCTGTTGTTGAAAAGTGAAAGAAATTTTTTTTAGCTCAATTTGACAACCACAAGCAAATCAAAACACTAATAATATACGGAAAATACGGACGTCCCAATCCCATTTATCCCCCATACAATACCAGTATCAGAGCTCGGAGTATTGACTAATCCCCGATACTGACCTGATACCAAGTTCTCACAGTAACTGAGCTTCAATTATCCAAAATATCAGACAAGTCTGACAAATATTAAGATAACTTGTTAACAGTGTTCATGTGAAAGATCTATGCTGCATCCACACCCTAACAGATCACTGATTCAGATCAGAAAATAAGCAAGTCCGATCTGAAAGTAAACATTTGTGGAGGCGTGTCCCTCTGCCCCTGTTAATCTACTGTTTTTGTATGGCACTCTTGTTACACAAGGACATCCCCTTTCCCACATTATAAACATAGATATAATACACACAGAGACCTCGGCAATTCAGACACACAGCTGGAGTGACAGTCACAGAAAGGCACACGTTCTTCTATATACAGCGAGTCATTGTAGTGCGTGGCTACTGCTACACACACAGCCAATAACAACCCTGCACACACACTACTGTAGCACTGAGTAAACACGCAACACCAATCAGACGCACACATACGTGATCATACACGTGGTTCCTCACCCACCCACAAACAGGAACTGACCTGTGCAGCACATGAGCGTGAGCAGGTGAGCATTGAGCCTCTGTTCGTTATAGTAGTCGGGCCACATTCTCTCAGTTTGCTTTACTCCTCTTTCAGTCCAGAATGCGTGACCTCTCCCTCTGTTTTTTCTCTTGAACCATGTCCTCCTTAATCCAGTCGACTCCAGATAAAGGTCCAGAGAGAAATCTGAGCGCAGGCTAAATCCCAGCACCTGAGGGAAAGCCGGGGAGTGTGCAACTTACAGTCGCTGCCATGGCAGAGCTGACACTCTGGCTCCCACGTGTGTGTGTGTGTGTGTGTGTGTGTGTGTGTGTGTGTGTGTGTGTGTGTGTGTGTGTGTCACGCACAGACAGAGAGCTCCTCCCCCACCAAGGTCTAGAGTTCCCCTCCACATTCAAAGCATGGCTTCACACACGGCTATCCACAGAGGTAGGGAAACACGTGCGCACCACGTACTTCACACCGCGCTCACAACTGATCAGGAGTGTTTAACTCACCAGGCTCCTCAACAGTCCATGGAACTTTCTAGTCAAGTCAGGCTGAACAAGTAAAAGCAGGAGGAAGAAGTTTCTAAGCGCATGGGTGTGATATAGTTTCCTTTAATCACAAGTGTCATAAGGAAGTCCAAAGAACAGTCGAGCCAGAGCAGGATACGTCCCTTTTAGATGATGTCATACACCATGTATTTCCGAATGTTCTGCATCCAATATGAACATGGAAACAAAATGAGTGTGTGTGTGTGTGTGTGTGGGTGGGTGGGGGGGTAAGGAGCTCTGCTGAGGCAGTGAAGCAAGCAAAACAAAAGTGAAAGGAGAGCACTCAGGAGAGAAGGACCAGGAAAACTAGGGGAGTTCTGGGAAGGAGCTGATTTTCATTAAGACCTGAATGAGTGGGGTATGCGTGGACCCCCAGGGTCTGGATCTGCTTCCCGAAACAAAAATGTTAGATAATACAGTATATTGCTTCACATGGTATGTTAAAAAGATTATACAATAAATTGCTCCCACAGTTAAAGGAATAGAAGCACGTAAAACTGTGTGTAAGTTTCCACCCTAAAGCGTTCTTCAGCTTGTCCGTCTAGAGGAACCCTTGATGGTACTGTACGATGTAGGATCCTATAATCCTCAGATTTCCGAGGACTCCACATACAACTCCTATAGGAATAAGTGACGAACCCCTTTAACATTCCTTTTATTCGTGGAAATGCTAATGACTGTATACGTATCTTCCCCATGCCTTGTTAAACACGAACTGCAGTACCAGCGTTTGCATACTGGAACATGATAGGCTCTTATATTTTAAGATGCAAGAACACTTGCCTGTCCACAATTCAGCCTTTTAAATGTTCTATGTAAGGCCCTAGAATGAAGGCTACCAGAAAGAGGTCACCGTAGAACCCTGGACAAACATGAGCTTCAATGTAACTCAAGTTCACTTCCTGCATTACAATTTTTTACACATTCGAGTCAAATTAATTCCCCTGAAAGAAAAAAAAAAACCCAACATATTATAATGTATATGGGAAGCAGAACGTTTGATTTTTCCAACTACCAAAATGTGACTCTGAACTAATCAATAAAAACAATCAGAGAACATGTGAGTCGGCAAAACGGCAGAAGCCAATCACACAGCAATCAGCATGACACCACACAATCACAATACAATGGTCAGAGACGAGTCAATCAGCATAAGCCACTCAGGAAAGACGTTTGTAATCAGTCAGTCAGAGTTCAAAGGTCCGCTGACCCAAACACAGGCTGACACACAAACACAAACTCCCTCTATCAGAGCTTTATCGTCACTCCCTCCGCCTCTTCTTGGCTGTTGTCAGTGAGACGGTAAGTGTTACGCTATCCATCTTCCTGTGTGTTCCTTTCCCTTCTTCATCTTCTCTTCTGCGTCTCTGCTGCCGTCGTTGCTGTGCACCTCTCCCCGAATTCTTTTGTGCGTGAGTCTTGTTGCGTAGCTCTGTTATCCTGCAGCCCTCTAAACTATAAATATCAGAGCTTACGCCAAGAGCTAATGCCACACAGCACGCTTATCCCCCACCCTTTCTCGCTCACTCTCTCCGTCTTATCTCCTCTAATCTTTCGGAGAGTCTGAAGTCCACTGTCCAGTCTTGCTTTTTTACCTCCTTCCTTCATCCATGCTTGTTTTGGGTTTCTGTTTCAGTATTAGTCTCTCTCCCTCTCGGTCCATGTGCGTAGTGACGCTCTGAGGCTGGCACGGTGCACATCCTCCCCCCCTCCCGCTGCACTGTTCTCTGAGAGCAGCAGAACGAGCGAAATCCGTGGGAGTCCAAGGGAACTTCCGATCAGGCGGCGATATTATGAAACAGTGATTGGCCACGCCGAGTTTGGGAACAGGACGAGACCGGAGAGAAGGAGGCTCATATTCACCAGAGGATGAATTCCCTCTACTGGCAGAGCTCATGCGGACGACCAGCCTCCATCATCCCATTAGTTTCTATTACATTTGTGACCATGGAGCAAGGATTAACCGAATTAAACCAAATTAATGCTGACACATATGGCGCAGTGCTTCTACCATATTTCTGCAGAATGTTCAACACACACACACAATATTATAATATTATAATATAATAATAATAATAATAATAATAATAATTATTCTTCTTCTTCTTCTTCTTCTTCTTCTTCTTATTATTATTATTATTATTATTATTATTATTATTATTGTTATTATTATTATGTAGGGGGGCATGGTGGCTTAGTGACCAGCACACTTGCCTCACACCTCTGGGGTTGGGGGTTTGAATCCCACCTCCACCCTGTGTGCGTGGAGTTTGCATGTTCTCCCCATGCATCAGGGGTTTCCTCCGGGTACTCCAGGTTTCTCCCCCAGTCCAATGACATGCATTGTAGCTTGATTGGCATTTCTAAATTGCCCATAGTGTGTGTTTGCGCCCTGTGATGGGTTGGCACCCTGTCCTACCTTGTGCCCAGAGTTCCCTGGGATAGGCTCCAGGCTCACTGTGACCCAGTGTAGGATAAGCGGTACGAAAAATAGATGGATGGATATTCTTATTAGGCATGTTCATAATAAACACAATATATACTTTAATGTTCATGTGTCAACAAGGGCTTCTAAACATTGAGATTTGTGTCTAAATTTATTTATTTTTTGAAAGAAAAATCTGAGGTAATAGTGTTAAAAACAAAATTATGATAGAACTTAGAAAAGTGTATTCTCATATACTACCGTGTTATTTATCATGTTATTTGATTGCGATACTGGTATCATACTGTCACATTACACAGCCTTAATTATTACTACCATTTATCGTTTTGTTATGCAATGTCATCCATATTCTGAATCATTAACCATATGTACAAAGTCAAAATAGTTCAATTAAGAAGAAATTAAAACCAAAAGCAAACAGACAATGCATAAGATCAATTAATAATCGTAAAATGAAATACATTTAATAGGAAGTTTTCCCACAACGCAGAAAAGCACTGTCTATCAAAAGTGCCATGAGCAAAAGTCCAGCCCGTGTACACACACCTCATTGTGGTCAAAAGTGGAAAATGCAGGCATTAAAAGGAACAATTTTAGCACATTGTGTTCCTGTCATTAAAAGAAGTATTCCTCATGACACAGGAAACCAGGAAAAATCTGTCTAGATCTGAAGCCTAAACTTCACTGTGAAACACTCAGATTTCATTACAATACTTACACACCAGCCAGCGTCTTCAGTGAAACACCGCCAGACACCAATACTCAAGATCTAACTGCTGAGTGTTGAGCTAAGTGTTGAGCAGTGACGGTATGAACCAGAGTAATAATAAAGCAGTGAGTAACACACTGTTAGGACTGCCGTGATCAGACCCAGAGATCAGACCGGGTGAGGCTGAACAGAGAGCACAGTGAAGAGAAAAATCACAGGAATCACACAAGGTACAATAAATATTCTCGAGACGGGTCAAGAAAAGAGATGGCCATCAGGACAGTGTCCAGAAAGACATCTAAAATAAGCACGCACACACACACACACACACACACACACACACACACACACACACACACAGCTGCTGGCTCCACCCAGCCTGACCCAATGTTTTACTTCCCATTTTAGCTAATAATAAACTATTCTGTACACACACACACACACACACACACACACACACACACACACACACACCCCTAATATTAGGGTTGCACAATAGCAACTAATCGCAATTTTTTTTTTGCTCAGTCTTGCAATTGAGATTATTTACAATAATTTAGGAGCCAACTGGATAACTAGAGTTTTATTCAAAATTTATAAATCAATCAAAAAACATTTTCAATTATAAACCCACAATTCTTCTAATGGATAAATCTTTGAATTTACCCATTTGCTCCATTGTCCCTGAATTAAAACCTTAACTAGGTAAATAACTAAATGAAATGGTGGTGATGCCACCACAATACACAACAGAACGTTCCCAAAATATATGAATGTGAAGCTCCAGAAGACACGACTAATAATTTTAGCTAAAGTCATCAGTATCACAATCAGTTATCTATAGTTAACAGATTGAAATATGACATTGTGCAGCCCACAGGGGGCACTAAACTGTTACCTAAAAGATCACACTTCTCCGTTTCTCTCTCACACACGTGACATACAGCACCTCGGCTCTGCAGCTCTTCAGCAGTTTCTGCTAAGAATCAAAGACCCAGGTGGCTGGATAATGTCGCGTTTAGTCATTTCTCATTCTATCATTCATCATGCTGATTTCAACCAGTCAAAACCCCAGTGTTTAATCCAGTACTCTTTCTCCTGGATGCCATAAAGATTCACACTCCCTAAAAACAGTTTACACTCTCTCTCGCTTCAGTGGATCATCTCACCTGCATACTCTAGATTTATTCCGAACACCTGCTGCTGTGATCATAAAGACTACGATGCTCCCACTAAACATCTTTAAAACACACTCAGACTTTTTAAAAAATATAATCCCTTGTTATATCCTTCATAAAATTGGGATTAAACCACTGGAGTCACATGGACGACTTTTGCGATGCCTTTATGAACTTTTTGGAGAGTGAAAGTTTTGGTTACTTGGACTGTAAATGGAGGGACAGAAATCTCCCAGGTTTCATTAAAAATGTCTTCATTTGCGTTCCGAAGATGAACGAAAGTCTTATGGGTTTGGAACGACATGAGGGGGAGTATGTGATGACAGAATTTTCATTTCTGGGTGAACTATCCCTTTAAGCTCGAGGTTTTACATCTTGTTTTAGCAAAAATGTTGAAGACAACTGTAATGAATATTTACCTCCTGTATAGTCAGTGTTACAGATTGCTAATATGTCTTCTAGTATTGTACTATTATACAGTACGGACGCCCCAAGAGGCCATGCGCCGTTCATTTTTTTCTTTCTTGTTTTCTCGTGATCTCGACACGATATAAAAGCCGTTTTCTCATGACGTCCTTTCACCGCAAGAAAATCTCACGCCTTGTGAATGGGACTGGCGTTGCATGCATGTTTGCATCCTCGCCGTCGCAGTCAAAAATTTACAACCTGCCTGCTGTAGAGAAGGACTTTATCTCCGCATTAAGAAAGAGAGGTGTCCCCTTCTCAAGCGTCGGACGCTTATGTGGAAGTCGTCGATCACTGACAGACGTAGAGCTAGTACAGAGTCCCCGATCAAAGGGAAAATGAATTTGTCCCTCCATGATGCTGCGCGGCTGCGCTAAGCTTTTGCTGCCTCCAGGACAATAAAAACAACACGTAATGACGAGTACACAGAAAAATGACGGCGTGATCACAAGAAAACAAGAAAGAAAGAATGAATAACAATGCATTGCCTCTAAGGGCTTCCATTATATACATCATGTCTCATTTTAAAGTAAATAAGTGCTACTTTGTTTACTGTTGATGCTCTGAGCAGCCATGCTGCTTCTGCTGAACTCTGAGTGAGGACACTTTCCCCGAGTAGGAACTCCAAGTCGAGGGGGTGTCTTCTTTAGTTTCTCTCTATTCGGGGGTCAGAAAGTTAGTTACAAGTTATCAATTCATGAACCGCACACAGCGAATGTCAGGGGAACACAGCTGCAAAGGACTTGCTCAAGAAACTAGCAGAATTTCTCTGCTCGGAAAATCTGTAGCCCCATATGTAGTTCTCTTTGCTATAAATTTAGCGGCAGTTGAGGTAGCTCTGATCTGAATCAGGGAGGCCACAGGAAGAGGAAGAGGAAGAGGAAGGGCCTAGAGAATAAATTAGCTTGGAACTGGCAGCGTTCCTTAGTGAGCTAGCGAGACAGAGAGACATGAAGACAAGTATACCGTTGAGAGCTGCAGCTGCTCGTCCGATTCTGCGTCTGCAACACAGCCACACGCCGGCCGCCGTCACAAAGTGCACGGCCACGAACAGCACAGACGTCCACAGGGCTGGATCCGACAGCTCCATCGACCCTCGCACGCCTGCTTTGCTTCCAGATGTGCAAACCTCCTAACGTTGAAATGAACGGTGATAACCGGGAGCTGGTACACACAAAGCCCTGTGTATCGTCAGTCACAAACCCCAGAGCACCATGTCCACGATCAGTCACTCGCTCTCTCTGAAGACAAGAGGTCTCTCTCGCACGGTGGAACAATCAGGAGAAGGAAAGAGGATCTCAACGTCACCGAAGTTTCTGTTTAAATTTATTCTCGTCCGTATAAGTTAACTCTTCAGCTGCATCATCCCTACTGTGTCGGTTCACTCACACACCCACACACACACACGCACACGCACACCACTCTCTCTCTCTCTCTCTCACACACACACTTTGAATTCCTTTCCTCTGAAGCAAGTGCCTGGTGTTTAGCAGTTGCTAGACAGAAAATGACTAAAATAGGAAAATAAAGCGATGCTCACAAAAATCTAAGCTCACAGTTTACCTTCCTGAGCCTCAGTGAGCACCACGAAGTGTGTGCGCGCACATGTAAGCGTGCCAGTAGTCTCTCTGTTTGTACTTGTGTATCTCTGTTGCTATGAGCGAGCATTTCCCTTCATTACTATATTCTGTGCGGTGGCGTCCCCGTCTTCGGCGCGTGGCGAGAGCAGCTGGCTCGTTCGACTCATCCTGAAGTAGCCAGTGGTGTTGAAGGGTGTGTGACGCACACGTGTGCTCGGGGAACATAAGGACAGGCAGGAGATGTTACCGAGTCGTGTCCTGCCCTCAGCGGCTGTGACTGGGCTCGGTGTTTGACAGCAAGTATGTGACAGGACACAGAGCTAGGAAACATGTGTGTTTTATTAGGCCTGGAGCTGCTCATTACCCTGCATGAGCTCTGCTGAAGGTGTGCTACACAGTCACATACTGGAACAGTGGACAGACAGAGCAATAAGTCATGATGACTGTACATACTGGGGGTCTTAATCACACGATGGGATAATGGATAGAGAGACAAAGAAGCACACGAGCATATCGGGGAGGGGGAAAAAAAAAAAAGATTTCACATTTTCTAATATGCAAACGTTGCTTTGTAACGGGGAAAATGATTCTTAATAGCAAAATAAAAAAAATTATTTTATAATCAATCTATAGAAGAGTAGGAAGCTAGCCTGACCTCTAGTGTTAATGGAGTTAATAGATAAGTCTCCACAACATCCTGGACGCCGCAGACAGTGTGTGCTGAGGCGTGAGGAAGAACCAAACATTTCTCACAAGACACTCAAAAGGCGGTGATGCGAGTTACTAGATCATTTTTCATGACGTTCAGGCAGGGAGATGCGATGTTTTAAAGTGATATGAAACCTCTGGGAACTTTGCACACGTCTTCATTCAGGCTATGCAAACTTTCACAGTCGACTACAAAAAAACAAACTATGCCTCCGTGAAATCATACTACACACACGTGAGACACTCTTAAAAGGTGTTCTACTGAGAATTAGAGTGCACCTATTATATGATCCTATAAGGTGAGCATATCTAGTGAATATACAGCCCTTCAAGCAATAAATAAGAAGAAAAAGATGAGTAGAGATGTAGAATCTAATTACCTAGCTACTGAAAACATTACGGTGGGTAAAGACATGAAAATGAATCTATAACGTTTACATTTGATGATCCAATTCTGATCATGCTTATGTGAGAAGTTCTTTCACCATCTGTGCTACAATACGTCATTATGCTAGGACAAGCTAATGAAGATCTTGAATAATTAATGAGTGTGTGGCTTCAGCCAATCAGAGAACAGCTAGGCCTGTATGCTACGCTAATGTTTGCACTTTCTCTGGTACTATAAAATTACATATACAGCTAATTCGGATTTGTTTTGAATGCTAAATGCTATAATTATAACATATAATAATTAAATATTAACATTTTAAAGGATGGACATGAACAGCGTGAACAATGGAGGATATGAACAGAATTGTAAAGCCGCAGTCTCGGTGGTTGTGCTGCGACAGCCGGAGACATAACCGTTACTTCACTCACTGAAATCTTCATCAGGGGACTTCCAGTGTCAACTTACCCACAGTCCTCTCTGCTATATCTAGTCATCTCTAGATCTCGGCCCCATCATCCCCGCTTTTAGAAGAAGGACCAGAGTAAGACTGAGAGATAAGATCGTGCCAAGAAAGTGGGGGGGGGGGGGGGTGGGGGGGGTGTTAGTGTCACAGTGTCGCCACAGTGTCGTGACAAGTAAAGGCAAAAAAGAAACGGCGGGTAAAAGACGAACAGCCACAAATCTGTGGTTAGCTGTGTGATCTCACTGTGGAAGAGAAGCACTACTCTGGGTTTGCATGTGTGAAAAGAAGAAGAAGAAGAAGAAGAAGAAGAAGAAGAAGAAGAAGAAGAAGAAGAAGATGAAGGCAAAGAAGAAGAAGAAGAAGAAGAAGAAGAAGAAGAAGAAGAAGAACAAGGTGAAGAAGGACAGAGAAGAAGGTGGCGAAGAAGGATGGTAAAAATAAAAGAAGGCGGCAAATAATAAGATAGCAAAGATGAAGGATGATGAAGAAGAAGAAGAACAGAAGAATGCAAAGAAGGATGGTAAAGAAGAAGGAGGAGAAGAAGAAGGTGAAGAAGAAAAAGAAGAAGAAGAAGGTGAAGAAAAAGAAGAAGAAGGTGAAGAAGAAAAAGAAGAAGAAGAAGAAAAAGAAGAAGAAGGAGGTGAAGGTGAAGAAGAAGAAGGAGGTGGTGAAGGTGAAGAAGAAGAAGGAGGTGGTGAAGAAGAAGAAGGAGGTGGTGAAGAAGAAGAAGAAGAAGAAGGTGGTGAAGGTGAAGAAGGTGGTGAAGGTGAAGAAGAAGAAGGTGGTGAAGGTGAAGAACAAGAAGGTGGTGAAGAAGAAGAAGAAGAAGAAGGTGGTGAAGGTGAAGAAGGTGGTGAAGGTGAAGAAGAAGAAGGTGGTGAAGGTGAAGAACAAGAAGGTGGTGAAGAAGAAGAAGAAGAAGAAGGTGGTGAAGAAGGTGGTGAAGAAGAAGGTGGTGAAGAAGGTGAAGAAGAAGAAGGTGGTGAAGAAGAAGAAGAAGAAGAAGAAGGTGGTGAAGAAGAAGAAGAAGGTGGTGAAGAAGAAGAAGAAGAAGAAGAAGAAGAAGGTGGTGAAGAAGAAGAAGAAGAAGAAGGAGGAGGTGGTGAAGGTGAAGAAGAAGAAGGTGGTGAAGAAGAAGAAGAAGAAGAAGGTGGTGAAGAAGAAGAAGAAGGTGGTGAAGAAGAAGAAGAAGAAGAAGGTGGTGAAGAAGAAGAAGAAGAAGGTGGTGAAGAAGAAGAAGAAGAAGAAGAAGAAGAAGGTGGTGAAGAAGAAGAAGAAGAAGAAGAAGAAGAAGAAGAAGGTGGTGAAGAAGAAGAAGAAGAAGAAGGTGGTGAAGAAGAAGAAGAAGAAGAAGAAGAAGAAGAAGAAGAAGAAGGTGGTGAAGAAGAAGAAGAAGAAGAAGAAGAAGAAGAAGAAGGTGGTGAAGAAGAAGAAGAAGAAGAAGAAGAAGAAGAAGAAGAAGAAGAAGAAGGTGGTGAAGAAGAAGAAGAAGAAGAAGAAGAAGAAGAAGGTGGTGAAGAAGAAGAAGAAGAAGAAGAAGAAGGTGGTGAAGAAGAAGAAGAAGAAGAAGGAGGAGGTGGTGAAGGTGAAGAAGAAGAAGGTGGTGAAGAAGAAGAAGAAGAAGAAGAAGAAGGTGGTGAAGAAGAAGAAGAAGAAGAAGAAGAAGAAGAAGGTGGTGAAGAAGAAGAAGAAGAAGAAGAAGAAGAAGAAGAAGAAGAAGAAGAAGAAGAAGGAGGTGGTGAAGGTGAAGAAAAGAAGTGCAGGCATTGAGAATGTTAAGCTATGCCTTGGCTAGAATGGTATCAGAATCATGAGCTTTGTGCTTCACATGTGAGTAGAACAGTATAACATGCCCCAATTTCACTTCTGTAAAACCTCTAAAATAGGGGTTTCCCCACCTAAAGAACTACACACATGAACACACACATGCAGTCTCTCTCTCTCTCTCTCTCACACGCACACACACACACACACACCTATACATACAGTAACATCTGAAACAGATGAATATGAACAAAACGAGGGAAATAATAATTTTTTTTTTTAACTTGCATGCCACGGTGAGAAGGTACAAATGATCAGATCTGCAGACCTTCTGAAAAACTACCCACACTTTTTTTTTTTGGTGAAACAAAACCACAGTTACTATGTTATGCATGTCCCAGTTTCACCTCTATGGTTGCTATGCCATCTAAACACAACTGACACTGACTAAACTCTAAAGTCAAGATGACAGGTGTTGCAGTAATACATATACATCATGATACATATCGTGTTTCGTAGAAATCTTTATGTAATACTTTCGTCACATCACCCACCCTTAATAACAACCACAATGCCCATTAGACATGAAAGTAAACCTGCAGTACCGCGAGTACATGTGTAAAACACTGTTACCCTACAGCACTGTAGAACAGCCTTATTAACATCATGACTCCATCATGAAGCACCATGCTGAACCTTCTTTCTGCCGCCATGACACACGGACCAGGCACCGACAGAATCAACCTTACACAGGCACCAAGAAAACAATTCAGAAGATAAAGCGAGGCTGAACGTGAACGAAGATTGTGTTTTTGATAGATATATTTTTCTCAGGCTATAAAGTGCAGTGAGAGAGAAAAAAAACACCAGAGAGTGAAAAAAATAAATGAGACTGTAGTGTTATTGCACAGCTCTGCACATTAATGGGTGCTTGTGTAGGACTGTCAATGTACCCATTCATCCACTGACAAACATCTAGCACCATCCACACCCAAATACACACACACACACACACACACACACACACACACGACTCTAATGTTAAATTATCCTCACCTTCCATAAAATTTGCACAGTAAACTCTTAAACTGCTGTAAACTGAAGTAAACTGCTTCCTGCTCACGGTCATCCCTCATTTACTAGCGGTTTGTTGCAGTATGATGACTCGGCACATACTCAATCCTCCGAGCTTGCGGGTAAGGTCACGCTGACCTTCACACCCTCGCTGATATACGATCCTTCCACTAAACGTTCTTCCTCTAGCACTTATACGACAATCTGTAGCCAAACGCACAGTAACGAACCTTAGATAGATAACCTTCAGGAAGGCAGTATAGCAGTATTTCACGTACAAAAGAATAAATAAATAAAAACTTTGCAAACAGAGCTCAAGGCAAAACATGATTTCCTTGATTGGACTCCACTTATAAAAGTGTTTTAACACACTGTCACTGTATGTGCATTTCCAGTTGTTCAAAAGTCAGGGGGGGGGGAAATAAATAAATAAATAAATAAAATAAAAACATTAATCCAGATAAATTCATTCACTCGATCATTTTCAGCAACAGCTTTATAGTGGTAGATCCAGATCCTATTGGATCTATCACAGCGCACCATGCGCGCGCACACATTCACACAGTCACACCAAGGGGCAATAGGGTACATTTACAGGACAACGATGTATTAAAAACGGAAAAGTTTTTCCTTTGAAAAGTTTCGCACACAGACGACAACGTTGTTAAAACGATCCCCGTTCACACAGATCCGCGAAAACGACTAAAAACACTGCGTTATGCATGCCAGGCCAGTAGTCCATTTAGGCCATTTTTCCAACACCATTTTGGACAAAACAGTTTAGAAAACACTAAAAAGTAGAACATAGAAACGAACATTTTGGCTTTCAAATCTGTAAAACATCCTGAAAACTCGAATAGCACATGAACTGTGAACTTTACTGTGGCAGGCCTACAAGCCCCACTCCCGCCGAGTCTGATGATGTTTTAGATTAAATGACCGTGTACGTAAAGAGATGGGCGAAGAGAGCTGACGGGACAGAGGCAGACTGAAAGGGCACATTAGGACACATGACAAGAGCAAGAACAGATCAAATCAATTGGTCTCTCTTCAGCACAGAGCGCGGCACACTTCCGGTTTTATCGCTCCGGTGACGTTATTAAATAACCATCTATTTCTTCAGCTGTACTTATCAACAACATTGTTGTTGCAACATTTCCAGACATTCTGACTGATGCCAACTTTATAGGTTAGGATTTTAGGCCTGATTTGCCTTACTAATCGTGAACAAAAACGTACACTGTCAAAGAATTCTTCATCGCGAGTCGAGATCGGTGGTCTCAAAGCGCACCTATTATGGTTTTGAAACGTGCCTACTTTTGTTTTAAAAAGGTCTTACATAATAGATTTACATGCATCCAAAAACACTTTTAATGTGCGCATAATTTAAATTGCAGCATTACCTTTTTTCCCCAGCAGTGTCACAAACGACTTGTTAAATAATCCGTTCTAAAGGATTCATTCTAAACTCCTCCTTTCAGAGCGCATACTCTGCTCTGATTGGTCAGATGTCTCAGTCTGTTGTGACTGGTTTATTGTCAGCGTGTTTCAAAAAGGAAACGCCCACTACCATAACGAGTTTCAGCTCTGTTTGTTCGGGAGCAGCCGAAGAAGCACTAACGACTCGTTTCAGCTGTTCAGAATCGGTTCCTTCTTTTGGGAGTCAATTACTCCGTTTGTCATGCGCTTTGATTTTTGAAACTTTGCAGATGTTTTTACATTCATAAACAGCTAAATATATAACACACTACATGAAAGGTAATATTTGAAAAAACATCATTTAAAATTCATAATGTGACGTGCTTACCATAGCTGTTAATAAACAAAATTTAAAATATCCTTCTTTATCAAAAGCTCACTTTGAACAACGCTTTTGTTTATTCAACCTCATTTCCTGCACGAGCCCGGATCGTGCTGACTGATGACGTCAGCAGAACGTAGTCAGGGGATATTCACTGTATAATCTGACATGGAAAACTCGTGTTACCTCACAACGTCTGTATTAGAATTTGTTCAAGTTTTTAGGAAGATCATCTCATACAGCGTGACAAGAAATAATCTAAAAAAATAAATAAATAAAAAACAGAAATCAGATGAAGTCTAAAGACCAGACAGAAGTGATGGAAACTTGGTCCTAATCAATTCCATATGATCCAACAGTCACTGCTTTCCTGACCCTGCACACACGGCACAAACACACACACAGGCACAAACACTCAAAGCAGCGAACTGCATTTCTCACACACTGTATGTTCACCAAAACAGGATGTCAGTCCTGGCACAACAGCTTCAGAACAAATAATCATACAAAATCAGCCACTTCCTCAGCTCTTTTCCCAACGCACACACCAACTGAATATTCCCTGCAACACCTCACCAATCAGAAAGGGGGCAGCCTGGTATCATGTACATCATCATAATCATCAGGAGAGTGTCACATGCATGCACACACACACTCCCATAATTAAGAAAACCAGCAGCTGTACACATGCCACTGGTCACACCTCACAGGAAGTGACTGGTGAAAATGAGTGTGATGCCATAGGGTGACTCAGGACAGGGATCGGGCTCAGATCTGCTGACAATGACACCGTTGTCTACCTGGCTGTTCTTCCTTAATGGTTCCTGACATGTGTCCATGTACACGCTACACTAATTACCACCTAAACTGGGCAATAATGTTTAAGATTAAGGAAACAGAGTAATCAGGAAAGCAGTGTAGGAATAGACAGCTCACTCAGAGGAATGTGTGTGTGTGTTGACAAGGTTGACAAAATGAGTACGTCTGCCTCTGCCTGGTTTGAATACGTGCTTAGGTGCCATCAAGAGATTACAGAAGACTGAGCTGCAGACTGAGCTGAAAATGCCACTGAACAAACCGCATCCTGGAAACAACCTGCCTGAAATACTGGACACATACAAGAACCAAGCGCAAGGTTAAACTGGGCCTGTGCTAATTCTGCCATGAGCCGTGCATCCCTGCTAACACGGTGGATGTGTGTGGGTTAAACAAATGTACGGAGAAACACACACAAAAAAAATTCTTCGGGGGAGAAAAAAAAACAAAAAAACCCACCACCATACCAAACTTATAAAGCTAAAGCAATCACTCCCACACACACACACACACACACACACACACACACACACCAGGTTTCTTTACAGTAATTATGGCTTATTATGTTCCACCGCACTGCAGGCTGTAAAAAAGCAGCATATCAAGAGCTATTAAAGGTCAAAATAAAAGACCCTCTAATATAACAACCAAGCCATTTCCAAGCATTATAAATACATCAACAGTTCCACCAGCTCCGAGCTTTAAATACCTCAGAACCTGTCTCCATAAAGATAAAGCGTGTCAAATAATAGGTTTTAATGCCCTTGGAATCGTTCCACTTTCAATAAAATGTCAAAACAAATCAAATCAATTAATAAACAATCTGGAAACACCCTCATATTCTCCAACCAACCAAACCAACTAGCTAGCTAGCTCAATAACCGCTAATAAACTAGCTCACATGTCACAGATTGACATGAATATTTCAGTTTCAATTCGCACATATTTACTACCAGAAACCAAACCTGTCAATACACACACACACACACACACACACACACACACACACACACACACACACACACACCATACCAACCATTGTTTTAGTCATCGCTAATATTCGCCACCATATCTAGCTAGCTTAGCATGCAGATTCTAGTTTGTAGCTACGGTGAAGTGGCGTTAACGGTTTACGCTGTTAAAGTTGTGTATATATCAATAACTGAGCTCTAGGGTTGTTGGAGTTAGTCATGATTTATGTAGGACCGTTATCTCACTGGAGGAATCATAAAAATTGCACTATGCTTTTATTTACTCCTGAATTGAATAAGTTATTTCACATCACAGATGTTTCCATAGAAAGTCCAAAAGACACAATAAGGAGTGAATTTATACAAATGAACCAGTTCAGAAGTTTACATACGCATGATTAATACTGTGTGTCGTTACCTGGATGATCAACGACATGATGTTTTTATGTTTCGTGATAGTTGTTCATGAGTCCCTTGTTTGCCCTGAGCAGTTAAACTCCCCACTGTTCTTCAGAAAAATCCTCTTCTTAAACATTTATTGATTCTCAAGAAGGCAACACGAGACATTAAGAATTCTGAACAGGATGATCGGTGTAAATTATTATTTTGTCTTCTGGGAAACATGTAAATATCGTATTTAGCTTCTGAAGGACGGTACTGAACAAATAAACAAAATAACAATTTACACCGATCATCCTGTTCAAAAGTTTACACCCTCCTGGCTCTTAATGTATCTTGTTGCCTTCTTGAGCATCAGTGAATGTTTGCACTTTTTGTAATAGTGTACGAGTGCCTCGGTGTGAAGATAGATCTCGGTATCAAACAGCTGATGTTGGAAAGGGGTCAGAACTGGAAAAGCAATGAATGTGCAGGACCTGGAGGATTTTTCTGAAGAACAGTGGAAAGTATAACTGTTCAGGACAAATAAGGGACGCTGAACATAAACAACTATCACAAAACAAAGACATCATGCCGTGGATCATCCAGGTAACGACAAACAGTATTAAGAATGAAGAGTGTGTAAACTTCTGAACCGGTTCCTTTGTGCAAATTCAGTTATTATTGCATCTTGTGCACTATATGGAAACACCTGTTATGTGAAATAGCTTATTCAGGGCATTATTACATACAATAAAATTTTTTTAAAAAAAATGTTATTATAATCCCTCTTATTATTAAAATATAAATAAATAAATAAATAAATAAATAAATAAATAAATAACATTTTGCGGATACACAATAAATACACTAGCAGCCGGTACAGTTTAGAGCTTTTTTAAATTATCATTTATTTATTTTTTACAGAAATGTACCAAATTTCATAATCCGAATCCAAGAGGTTTTAATCGAACACAAAAAGAATGAGCTTTTGGAGTGTAGGGATCTTTTAAACTGCTTAAAAATAAATAAATAAATAAAAAAAAGTGAGGAAATCCCTGTTGGAACAGTCCTAATGCCAATCCCAGATTCCCCCTACAAAAACTTCAGTCGTTAACTTTAACAACTGTATAGACTGAGACAGTTGTAAAGATTGATCGGACCACAATGGTGAGAAAGTTTGTGTGTTAGAGAGCAGACACCGGCACGACAGATCCATCACAGGTGACCGCTTCAACTCTGGTGTTTGGACTCGGTTCAAAACGCAGGGTGATTTAAAAGGAGAGATTTATCGAAGCCCTTTGCTAATGCCGTAACTCTCTGAGGAAGGAACGAGGCTTTCACTGTGATGGCACAGAAAGTCACTGTATACGACAGCAATGAGGGAGAAAGCAAGATTTACTCTCGCACCTCCGCTTAGAAGGAGTGTCTCTTTTCCCTCGCTTTCAGCTTCAGAGATGAATGACGAAAGATTTCCTCGATCACAGATAAAAGTGGGCGGAGTGGAAGGGGTCATGAGAGAGACAAATGTAGGAGCAGGTCAGAGGCTGGGAAAGGATGAGTAGAGAAAAGAAAGAAAGCAGAAAGAAGAGGTGGAACGAGCAGAGGCTACACAAACACAGGATCAGACAGAAAGTCGGCTCGCTGATCGTCGGTGCTACCATTTTCCTTCAGCTGTCGTCATCACCAGGGCAACCGATCAATTAGACCCTGACCTCAGCCTCTTGACCTCAAACTCCCAAAAGCCATTTTTCAAATCAGCACTAAGCCTGGATCATCATTTGGACTTTCCACACAGCAGATCCAATCTAAATCCAATTCATTGCTTAAAAAGTAATGTAAGAAATAGAAAGTGTCTAATGAAATTACAAGTGATCAAAACTGATTTTTATTTATTTTTAACTATAGTTGGATTCGCTCATGAATCTACTATGGTTGTTATGGTAACTATGTAAGCATGCACACTCTAAAGCTATGTCCATAATAATCCGGACAAATCTGTAAGCGCGTCCTTTTCTCTACGCTTCGACGGCGTTTACGTCCAGCGAAAACAAAGCTTTACGAAAGCTCTCCCCAACGTGGATAAATGTGAAAATGCCGTTTTTGCGTTGTAGTGTGGACAGAGAAAATGGAGATATTCAAATACAATGATGAATTTTTAATCATGTGACCCATTCAACTCAAAGCAAACAAGATGGTGGATATTGTACTGCAGTTGTTGCGCCTGCTGTCCAGTTTGATCGTTTTTTGTTAAAGATTAATGTCACTTTGTACAACCTTCTGATTGCATTTTTAAATAAACGCCTGACGGAAATAACGCAGGCTTCTTATGTTTTTATACACGCGAAGTATCGGGATGTGAGCGTTTTCACAGGTGTTTCAGTGTGGATGAGTGATTTTTGGAAAACGTTTGAAGACAACAAACCAGTTTTCGGATCTATCCGGATTAACGTGGACGTAGCCTACATAGTGCCTCCCTACTGGTTTTTGTCTAGGTTGTTGTTCTTGTTGTAAACTTCTGACATTTCGGAGCTTTCACAGTTGCATGTAGACCATTTAAATAACATCCTGCTGCATGTTCCCTCTTGGAGCAGTTAGTTTAGGCAGGTGAGAACACAAGAATCGTACTCGGGTGAGAACCAACACCGCTCTGAGCGCGTCTGAACAAGGTCATCTGAGTCAAGCAAAATCTACTATGGTTTAAACTGCAGTGAGAAAGCGATTCAGTTCTGAATCGAACCAACTGCACGACATGAACCAGATATGGCATGTATATTGCGTTTCATGCAAAATTTTGTGTAGACACGAGCTGCTAAACTAAGCCCAGAGGAGCAAATGGCACCAAAGGACAGAGCTGTGGAGCTGCAGAAATATTTGCGACATTTGGACCAACAAACAAAAACAGAAAACAAAAGCTGGATGCATACAACAAAGTTTTAAACTAGTTATGGATCATCATTTAGCACCAGTGTTCTCCAAGCCTGGATGATGATTATGGTTTCTACACACTATTGGCAGAGGTTTTTTGGCCTTACTTCATTTCTGTATATCTGACCAATAAATGAATTCATTTTACAAGGACATTTTCAGCCCTACAGGCCTCTCAGCCAAGGTTGTTATCATTGTTGATGTTGTCCATTGAATCATGTGTCGTGTGAAACCAAACCACAAACCAACCAGAAGAATAAATTTCATTATTATTCAGACTCAGCAAACTGACTAACAGGTGTGGGAACGCCTTAAAACCACAACATACCAAATAAATAAATAAATACATTTTTAAAAACTGAGTCATATGTCCAGAACTCGCGTTGGGCAGATTTTAAACAATGTAGAACCCGCCTGCAACAACTGGCTGGATTATATTCGTAGTGCAAAAAGTCTTCCCTGCTCATTATATCTGCCAAAAAACATTGTCTATATAAAACCAAGTCTTACTTTGCAAAAGTAAAGGGCAATGTCTCAGTACTGTTTACTGCTTTACTCATGATACAGGCTTAAAGTCCAGCTGTTCAAAGTAAATAATGAATGTAGGTCAGACAAAGGAGATGACTCTGATGTTCAATATAGCACGTGAGCCGAGACGTCTTATTCACGTCTTCTTAGACATAATGTGAAATTACCACTGGAACGACTCGCATCAGGCGCTAGAACTTGAAGATGAAACCCTCTAACATGCTCTGGTGCTCTCACAGCTCTCGAAAAGTTAACAAGCCACATTTTAACAATCCTGCAACGGTCAGTTGCAGTGCTAATGAGTGCTCCTGACCCAGGTTCGTTAAGGAGCACTAATCCGTTTTTAATAAGCCACTCCAGGTCTGAGTTAGGTGTGGCTCAGGAGCACTCGGCCCGGGAAGACTTCGGCTTGTTTGAAGTGAGTTCATATGGAAGGTAGGAAAGCTAACTATGGAGGACGTGAGAGAGCAAACTGGAGAGGTGAAAGGAAGTACCGAAAGAGTTTTAGTGTCGTGCTCCATCAGCGTCGAAATGAAATCATGGCGTTTACAAAGAAAAAGAAATGGCCACGCAGGAGTGTGGGAACTGGGGATATAAAAGTGGACTTAAGAAAAGGAAAGAGAAGAGATTCTGAAAGCCTGGGGGCTATGAGGGGAAAGTAGGGGAGAGGAACAAGGGGCCCACAAACCGTAGGACCAACCGCCAACCACAACAAATATACAGTCACTCACTCTCACACACACACAGGTCACCAGTCAGCTGTACTATAAAGGAATGATGTAAGCACTTTCACTTTTGCTAACCCTTTCTGTACAACCTGCATTGAAACATGCCTAGTCCATGTTCGTGTTACTTTACACCATTTTTTAGCTGATTTTTCCTCACAGCTTCTGTACAGTTCACGCCAGCTCACAAACTGTGCAGCCCAGAGGCCGGGGAACAAACAGGAAGTGACAGGCCATCTCTCCCACCACCACCACTGTCTCACTCTCATTCTCCCTCTCACACACACACACACACACACACACGAAAATATAATTCCTGAACGGAACCCTGAAGAACATGCACAGAAACTCCACACAGACAGAAACCCAGGCTCCCTGAAGCTGTGAGGCATCGCCCAGCTGCCTAGTTTATAGTATTATAGTAGAATATTTCATTTAGAAGATTATATTTTTAGCCTGGATAGCTCACCACCATTCTGGTTCATATGGGGTTTTTATACTGTATAATTAGGGGTCGTTTTTCTATCAGGTTAATACTGATGGTACCCCCATTGTTTGACCCTAACATCTCCATATAACTTTTTATTGATTTATTTATTTATTTTTACAACTGATAGAAAATGTAAACGTGCTTTCACTTTTTATTCGAGTCTGATTACGAAATGGATGAAGGTTTCATTTCGACTGTTTATATTTACTCCCAGTTCCCATTTGCTTGATACAGTTTCAGTGGTAAATACTCCTTAATGATCCGTAATCGATATGTAATGCATTTCAGGGGTATATCATTAACTAAAGCAATTACAGTATCCAAGAGATCGTTCAGGTCAGCAATGTTTCACATCGAACTGGAGCTTGAACCTTACATCTTAAAAATAGTACTATGTCATTTAAACCCAGAAGCTCCAAGAGTAATGACCGTGCAAAAAAAAAAAAAAAACACAACAGACAGAAGGTTAAAACTAGAAGTCTCCAGGATAAGGAGCAAGTGTTCGCATGACTGAACGATGAGATGAAAGTGAGTCATGGCAGTGTCTCGAGTCAGCAGAGAGAGAACAGACTTTCACGATGTTCGGCGAAGCTCCGGGGGCCAAGCACCGAGTTCTTACTCACACCCACACACACATAAAATACACTGCCAGAGCTAGAACAATACATCGCTCCACCATAATTACACCATAACGGCTCTCTGTCATTAGTGAGATAGCGCCCTGTCAAGCCGGCAGCCGAGCGGCTTTTAGGCCGGGCTTAGAAAAGATCATGAAACCGAGCTGCACAGTATCAGCATAGATGTATAATAGAAGAGGTATAATAGAAGAGGTATACTAGAAGAGGTATACAAGACTCAGTCACCTGCCTAACAACTCAAATATCTTCAAGCATTTGTTTACACAGAAGCCAGTATGGTTTATTTATTAAATCTGACTTGTAGAACGTTTATATTGCCAGTTACCAACAAACAAATCTGAATCGTTTGTTCAGACTGTAGAAAGAAATATATCAAATCAAGCTGCCCGCTTGATTAGAGCCTTTTACATGGCAAATGAATGGGAATCAATTAGGAAGAGTTCTTTGAGTGTACACAAGCCAGGATTGAATTCCTAGGAAGACTGACACGACAACCTACTGTGATGGGACCTAGTGCAATTCCTGGGAAGTTATCCGAAGGGCTCGTGTGTGAACAGAAGAGACAGATTTCCAAAGACCAGGACCATATCTTGATGGCTATTTATATTACAACATGCTTTAAAACAATAGCACAGTAAATAGGCAGCAGGAGAAAAGGCCTAACGTGAACAAGGAAGAAGAAGAACAGAACGTCAGGAAATTGGAGAAACGGACAAAATTCTCTGTCTGATGCATCAGGCCAGGATGCAGGATGGATCATTTATGACTGAATCACAAGCATATACCAAGAGCACTGGGGAAGTGCTCAGACAGGTGGATTGTCTACTCTGGATTGCCCCCAGGTGTGAATGAGGGTGTGCATGGTGGACTGGCATCCCATCTGGGGTGAAATCTCCCATCTTGTGCTCAGTGTTACCGGGATGTGCTCCAGATCCATCCTGGATGGAGTGGTTACAGAAGATGAACGAATGAAAGGTGGAATTTACATCATATCCAGGGGAATTAGTGGTTAGCACGTTTGCCTCACACCTCCAAGGTTGGGGGTTCAATTCTCGCCTCCGAAAAGTTCGCATGTTCTCCCTGTGCTTTGGGATAATCTCTAAATCACTGATCATGTGCGTGTGTGTGTGTGCGACTGTGCCCTGGATGAGCTGGCACCCCTTCCACCTTGTGCCTCAACTCCCTTGGGATAGACGCCAGATTCCCTCAAGGTCCTGTGTAAGATAAGCGGTATGGAAAATGGATGGGTTTACGTCATATCCTGTGTAACAACATCAGTCGTATGCCAAGTGAACGCATGTACCCTGTTAAAATACTGTTCAAATACTGCAAGAATAAATAACAATAAAAAGGTATGCTGATGTGTGAAAACCGATTATCCAGATGAAGTTAACTCTCCTCTGCTCTGCAGTAGCAGTGACTGGATCAGGGTGGGGCATGCCCGGAGTGAATGCCACATCATGACGCCATCAGCTTGGTTTCCGTATCCAAATGAACTCGGCCTAAACTCTGTGCTCAGTTCATCACTGAATCCATCCCTAGGGAGCGCAACAGAGCTGTCAGATTATTTTTGCCTTGTTTGTGTCTCTCCTCAGAAGCAGCCACACCCTGCTGGCACTGTCGTGATACGCTGGCCTCGGCTCTTATCTCCAACACTACACATGTGCTGTCGCTACACTGTCACACGGAGCTTCGGTGTGTCCGTCTTACTCTCTGGACTCCTACTGCTGCCGCTACACGCATCTGTTTGCCCCTGCTACCTTATCCTTATCACTTCATCAAACGTCACACCAGCCTAAGACTCGGAACAGCCCAGAGCCAGAGGCAATGCACTTCAAATGTGACCGACTGCCAAGGGCACGTGCTGTTTAATCTTTTAACATACCGGTTATGTAGTGTTTTTGATTAGGTTTCACAATACTCTATACGCTCTTAGTTTATGAAAAGCATATCGATGAAGTCCATGAAGGGCAATGACCCAGCTCCAGGCAAAGCCTAGACAGACAGTCTTGTCCATTTGGATTGTTAAATAAAAAAAGCGCAAGCACAATGTGAATAAAAGAGCGGGAGCACATAGTGTGTATGAAGAATGGTGATGAGCAGTGTGATGCGCTCCAGCAGCTGTTTAACGGCAGAAAGTTGCAACTGCAGTACAAACTACAGCACAGTCAAATCTCCTGCAACATCAAATTCCACGTCTAATTTAAGAACGAAGCTGTAGTTGCGTCTTTGTAAAAGTATGCCGCCTGTTTCAGAGCTACTGCAACTGGCCTTGCAAAACCAAAGGCCAAGGCAGCAAAGAATTGTGAGATTGTGAGGAATGTGTGTGTGAAGAATGGAAAACATTTGCGTATGTGCATCTCTTGCAAGTCAGGTTATAGAAGGAGAATGGGTTGTGTTTTCATGTCACAGTTCTTTATGTCAAGCTTAAACTCAAACATCTCCACCTGCCATCTGTCTTCCTACACCAGGCAGGTGGATCCAGCTGTAATTTCATCCTCACCTGCTCAAAGTTTGCTACACCGCATGTCTTCCCCTCAAACACCACTGCTGTGTTCGAATGATGAAACGTACGCAAAGTGCTTCAGAAGAGAGAAGCACCTGCGGCAGCCATTTGTAGTGATGAACAGCATTTACTTCAAAGGGCTTTAAAAATGGTCATTTTGACACTTTGCTCCTGAGATTCTTGGTGCTGGCTTTATTCTGAATGAAGAAGTGACTGTGGCATCAGTGAAGCTGACCAAAAATGTAGAAAATCTAAGCAGGAAGCCTTGTATACAGTAACTAGATGAAATAAATCAGCTGAAAGTATTTCTGTGCCAAATAAGCTCTTTGATGTGGGGTTCATATTTATTTTTTTTTTATCGCTACGTCATTCGTATTTGTTTGCCTTTGGACATCCACAATATGAGGATGGAACAGCAGCATCGAAATGAACCTGGTTGTGTTGGGAAGCTTTTATTAGTCCAGTGGCTTAGTGGTTTACACATTTACCTCACACCACTGGTTTTGGAGGTTGGGCTGATTGGCCTTTCCAAATTGTCCGTAGTGTGTGAATGGGTATGCGATTGTGCCCTGTGATTGTTTGTCCAGGGTGTCCCCTGCCATGTTCCCAGAGTTTCCTGGGATATGCTCGAGGCTCCCCCCCACAACCCTGTGTAGGATAAGCGTTAGGGAAAATTCACTGATGCATGGAATTGTTTACATAAGTAAGTGTCAGTGAAAGGATGACAATAAAACACTGGCTTTGGTGTTTCTTTACATTCCAAATGGCTGCGTATTTTAACTATGCTGTTCTTGTTGAAGGTTATCTTTCTGTACGGTGACCTTGAGTGTTAAGAACGGCACCAAGAAATGAAATGTATTAATTATTATTATATGCATGTGATGATCAAGTGTCCACACACTTTTGGCCATACAGTGTTTAACAAACTAACAGAGATACAAATCTTGAGCATGTTTTACCAAAATACCACAAACCTGACACACCTACCTCAAACCTAATCTTATTCAACTTTAAACTCCTACGGTGTGACTTTCCTGAGAAAGCCGCTTTAGCCTGGACAATAGGCTTAGTGTGTGGATATTGGAGACGTATTAAAACCCCCCTCCCCTCCTTTCTTATCCATATGGTCAGCACACACACGCCTGCCTGGTGCCATCCACAATCCACTATCCAAATGTCTGTCCCATGATCCAGGATTGAATTACAACACCAAAACAAATGCCACACCATTTCATTTAAGATGTTAGAAGCAGAATGTAGGCAGATAGCAAAACAAATGAAATTAGACTAAAGTTTGAAACAGAAGACTGCACACGAGAGAAAAACGCACAGCCCTCGAAGGGCAGAAAGAGAAAGGAGAGGCTACACCCCTTAAACAAATCATAGCCATTCACCTCAGTCATAGCACTGGTACACCCTACACACACACACACACACACACACACACACACACTACACACACACACCCTACACACACACACACACCATCACTTAGTCTTGCCTTTGGGCAGGATTATATGATAAACATGTATATAAACTCATGAACCTTGTCAAACATTTTCATTATTCCTTCATGCTTAATTAACAAACAATAGTGAGGATGCATTAGCATGACACCACGCAGTAAAAACATGCCCAGGAGAAAAGGTTTTCCCCCAGACACTCGGCACCTTGACTGAGACTTAATGTATGTGAGGACCTGCAGGGAGGAATTTACAGAAACACAGCTGACTACGGCCTAGGTCTGCTACAACAACAGGTGCCAGCTGCCCCAAAGCAGCATCGACACCCCACACAGTGAGTTACAGTAATGCAGAACTCTCTAAAGAGACCACGGTTACGAAGCTATGATTTACTGATTTTTTAAAAATCTAATCCTGACATTCACTGAGTGCCGATCGAACATGTACCAAACACTGGATTCAAGCAAATTCATCTGAACCAGCACTATGAACTGAAGTGCTGGAATCTCCAGACACTTCACACGGATTAAATTCAGTCAAAATGTGAAAGTAAATTGGTCTCTATGCATCTTAATGCACATCAAGTTGTGATTTCTATCTCCTATTCCTTTTGATTTTAAACAACTATACTATACTGTACAATACTGTACTATACTCCTCTTGCATGCATCTCAACCACAAGTTAATTACGGTATAAAATCCTGTTAGCCCCCGAGCGAAAAGGGAGAAAATTGCATTTAAAGCATCCACTCCTGCAGTGGCACAGAAACATCACCACAGACATTTTGAAAGCCAGTATCTTCGCTAGCAAGGATTTAGACATCTTTAAGCAGACCACTGCATTTAACCAGCTCTTTACCCGACACACCTTCTCTATCTTCCAGCAAAGGTTAAGTTAAAAAGGTAAATAAACCCTTCTACACTTCCAAAATTAAAAAACAAATATTTTTGGTGAACTATATTAAGGTTTTCGTACCACTTATTTTCCATTAGGGTCAACATGTTTAAAAATTTTACTTAAACTGGAACTTTTTTTTTTTTTTAACCTCACCATGAAACTCATTATGAAATAAACTCATTATTCCTCTACTGAAAATGAAAAGTAAGTAAATAAATAAATAAATAAATAAATGACATTTTGGTACATCTGCTATAACCTCCATCCATTCCATTATGACCAACACCCTAGTGTTAGGAGTGTCCTCGGGTATGAGGAGAGGTTTTGTGTATCTTTACTGTTCCCCAAAAACAGAGATGTATTCAAGTCAATACGACTCATGGACAACAATTTTAGGCCAAAACAAACTGTCTAGTTTGGTTATTTACCCGAATTCAGCTACGGTGATATCTAACAGGTAAAAGATACGAATCACAGATACAAACTACGTCCAGTTGCATGCACACAAACACAATACACTGTACAGTTATGTGAAGAGAGAACTGAGATGCATCTAAATCTACTCTTTTACCCATCTCTAATTAATTAACGAGTCTCATAAACCTTGGAGAGAAAAACAAACAAACAAAAAAAACAACAACAAACAAACCGTATGTTAACTATTAAAGAAAAGAACAAACCTTTTTTGACTTCGAGGTCGTGAAGATATTGTCTGTATGATGCTGCAGAGTTCATATCAGCTTAGCCATATAAAAATCACAAGAAATAAAAAAGAAGAGAAAAGAACTACAAACTGTGAGAGGGCTGAAACGGAAGGAAAGCGGTAATGTGAAAGTAAGAAATGATTTTCAGAAAACAAGAAAAAGGCAGAAGCCTCAGTTCGTCTGTAGACTCTACCGAATCCAAGAGGTCAAAGATCCAGGGTCATTATGGAAATCCAGGTGTCTTCCAAGTCAGTTTTCTCTTTTCGGTTGCGTTTTGTGGTGTCAGTTATAGTCTAACCAAAGCCCGCGGATTTGTGTGTGTACCAGTCAGCAGCCTGGTAGCTCTGAGGGAGCAGCGTGCTCTGAGCCGGAACTGTACTTTGACCACAAGGCAGGTGATGTCACTGCTCGAGCTGGAGCATGTGCCTTACTCCCGCCATCAGTCAGACGTATACGAGCATGCGTCTGTGGGTGTGTGTGTGGGGGGGTGGGGTTTATGCACAATACAGAAACTGAATGACTGATAACATACATACATATTCAGTGTGTGTGAAGAAAGAATGGAGGAAGTGTTAGTCAAGGTCAATTAATTTAACACCAACACCCTGTTCTGTCTAACTTTGTGCTGTGTGAGTGAACCATATGTTCATGTGTATATGATAGTTGCTTGGTGCTTCCATACAACATTTCACACCAGAGTACTCGGTGTGAAACCTCTCCTGATTCCACAATATTCAGGACAGAGCAGCGGATTAAAGCAAGATGAGAAATCCTTATTAAACTGCTCTATAAACACTGGAGATATTAACACTACACTACCAGTAAAGACGATAGCAGTGGTGTTCCTATTTATTCACTTATGTTCATATTTTCCTGTCACTACTAGATTACACTTTCCTTTTTATACACTACCTGGGATCCACATCCGCCATTTTTGTCTTGTCTCAAGACAAAGAGAGACTTGTCTCTTGCCTTCTTAGGCTTTATTATTATAATTATCCAAAGATTGCATTTTACTAATTAAAGAATGACACGTACTACCCTCAACCAGTTCATAATTACATTTCGTGTTGTGGAACATCTGCGAAACAAGTTAGCTCCTGTTATAAATTAGGTAACAACAGCTATAAACAATCATTTCCTCACTAGCCTCCTTTTTTCTCTAGCAACTTTTCATTTTACAGAGAAGTCAGAAAGCCTCTGTCCTGAAGATTTTCCCGTGGCGGAAAACATGACCGTTACAAAGTGCTGACGCTGCAGACTCCTTCCGTAAACATGAAATAAACACCTCCTTACAAGAATCAGTGAAAGTTGTTACTATAGAAACGTGTTACAGCAAGTACATTGATATAAACCTGTCAGACCTATGGTCAGAAATGCTTGGAGGTGTAACGGTAGATCACGATTATCCTGAACAAAATGAGCAGGGTTATCAGTATTATCACGGTATTGTTAAACTGTGCTGAAAATGTACAAAAAGTACTGAAACACACTGAAATCATTTAAACAGCTTTTATATTTGACTATAAACTGATGGATGGTTGTCACCAGGCTTGCTGCGATAGTCGGTCTTACACGGTGTTCTGCCACACACCAATTACATCACTTGCCCACCGCGGCACCGCCCCCACTGTCGTTCTGCTTTTTTACAGCAATAAAAAACATTTAGTTCAGTTAGAGTTAGAGAACGGACACTACGATTAAAAACTGAACGCGTCTGTGCAATTCAGCATGAGCCGGATGAGTCAGAGTTGCAGCACAGATCAGCAGGAGTCAGACTTCATTTATCACGTGATGAGCGCGAGGCGGGCCGACTGACCGGAGGAGCGAGGCGGGCCGACTGACCGGAGGAGCGAGGCGGGCCGACTGACCGGAGGAGCGAGGCGAGCTGACTGACAGAAAATATTTTCATCATTTTTTTAAAATCCAAAATATGACCACACTTCAGATTTGGTCCTCTTGGAAAAGTGGAAAATCTCCAGAGCGCCATCACTGCCTTCCGCCATGTTTTTCATGCTCATAAAAACAACCATGTTGCGTGCTGCGTCTGACTCGCGCTGGGCGTGTGGACAGCTTTTACCGCGAGTTTTTCAAATCACGACAATCATGCACGATTTTAATGATGATTAAACGTGACATGGTGATACTGACCATCGGCGGAATTATCCCGGTTTATCGTGAAACAGTTTCATCTCTAGAACTGCTGTCACTGAAAATTAATAAACACCTTCTGACCAACCAGATTATGGAATTCAACAGAACCACCTAGTGGCAGAAGCAGAAAAATATGAAAATAAAGTATGGCATAAATTATATGTATTTTATTCCGAGCCCTGTTCCAACATCAAGTGGATCAAAGAATCATTTAGCAAGAAAAATGTGTGTGTGTGTGTGTGTGTGTGTGTGTGTGTGTGTGGTATTTCAACAGACTTCTGCTAGAGGACGAAAAGTAGAACATTCAAATGTTCATTTTTTTTTTCTCTTCAATATGTAAATCTTACATATCCGGTTGGCATTCATTCTACCAGCCCTAAGGCATCCATTTTCATAATGTATGAGCATTATTATACTGTGTTTTATTAATCAGCGAGTGGTCATACCACAAAAGATCATGAGAATAAAGGATAAAGAACTTGAAGATACATTAAGATGCATCTCGTATTGATTTTATATTGTATGGTGCCCTGAATCGAAACCAATCAAATTCTCTGATCTCTGGAGATTCGATCCTCACACTGCAACATCTAATCTCATCATCTTTACTCAGTGCTCTATCAAGAGAGCCATGCCTACTTCCCAGCCCCCAACTATTATCTGCACCTTCACTTTATATCATGTGACTAGCTTTGGGGTGTGTCTCAATCAGGGCACTGTTCAGGGAGTCAGCCATGTTGAGGGCCTTCTCAATCGCAAAATGCTTCTGGTGCTCTGGAATGGTCGCTCCCTAAAAAAAAAAAAAAAAATCCCACAATGCAACGCAAAACCCGGCAAGCATCGACGCTCACTATCTTCCCTTACTGAAAAACACATCATATATTCAGAAGCCTCTCCTCTTAGGGAAAAAATAAATAAATGGCGGACGAACTTTCAGCCAACTGCGTCTACAAACGTTATCGTTGTTGTAGCTCTCAAATGATTACCCACGCTAGCGATTTTTAACTAGATTTGATGTTCTACGGTTTGTTTATGTTAAAGTCTAACGACTTTTAAGTGTTTAATGATTTTTATAAAAATCCACTTTCTTGCCGACGATCCTGAAAACGCTAACGGCTAACAAATTTATGAGACGTCTACTGTCAGGTTATCGGTCCTGCCTGTTGTTGATAAATGCCAGTGGTGACGTTTTACAACACGAGTACGTAGGCACGTCGCCGGAAATTGAGTCATCAGTGTCCCGATGTGTAGTGAGCCAGGGTCCTTACCAGTGCCCCAACTCATGTCTACGATATACTGACTCTCCACCTAGGGAGCTGATTGAGACGCACCCTATAGCTTTTTTATTTATCTACAAGTCCATTATGCTGCGACAGTCGTCGTCGTCGTCAACAAGTGTTTATTGATGACCGGATCATTTGCACAGCTTTGCTTAGCTTTTGCATTTTACGCAACCGATTCCTCCTGCTGCCTCGTGTTGTTAGTGTGTACCATGGCGTGTCTTAATTGTTTACCTCATTAGTTCCGAAAGTGGGGTCCAGGCACCCCCAGAGGACCATGAAGCATAGCCAAGGAGTCAGTGATGTATTTATTTATTTATTATTTTACTTCAAACCCCATGACTGTCAACGTTCTTTAAAGTTATTAGCCTAGTGGACGGTCATTTGACTGCTCCGTTGAATTGAATGGGCTTAATTCAAACGCAAAAACGAGTCACCCATAAACAACATGCCAACTTGGTTCGGGCTGCAGAAATTTCAGGAAGAAAAAGCTCCAGAATATTATTGTGCATGTACAATTACATAATGAGCCTAATAATTATCATCAGAGGGGGCCTGTTTAATATCGTATAGATAAAGGGGTGTGTGTGTTAGCTTACAGGTTTCACCGCTGCTGAAGGTGGTCATAAATCCCATTTTACCCAATTCAATCCCTCACACTGTTTGAAATGTACAAACTTTGTGGCAACATAAAAAACACAGCAACCTCTCAGCCAGAACGCTTCCTCACGCCGTCGAACACACAGTTTTTGGTGGCACATAAACGCACGTCACACACAAACACGTTTCCCATGAGAACATGAACTGCACGCAGTGCTTGGGTAACAGGCTGTAATTAGCAGTGATCAACAAGAGGATTGAGAAGAGCGCCGTTTCTGAGAAGAGCGCGCAAATAAGCCGGGAAGAAGAGTGAGCCTATGGAGCAGTTCTGCTGGCCAGCGAGACCTCGGAGACACAGCCGGAGGTGTGGCAGACGCATACACACTGATCTTCTTTACAGGATATTAAACCATATTACCCGTTTAATCCGGTTGTGAAGCTCTTGTATTGTTATTCATGGCAATCCGTTGCTAAGACTAGTGGTACTTCACTCCACAGTGGTAGAATAGTACACTTTTAGTCCGAGTCTAGGCTTACGACTGCCTGACTGCACTCATACACTCGGGGCACAAAGGGAGGCCAGACAGAAGCCGCCAGCTCCTACTGACAATTACATGAATCCCACTTCAATATAATGCTGTGAGAGACTGAACATCTCAATGATAAAAAAAAATAAAAAAAAGAAAGGTCAGGTCTTGATTGTTCCTTCAATATAAAACATTTTTTAAAAGTAAAATATTGCATAAGACATAACAGTCCGTACAGGATTCCACAGAGTTTTTATGTGATCGTTGCGGCCAAAAATGTTTGATTTTGCTGCGGCTTTTTTTTTTCAAAATGTCTGATACAACTTGTGGAGTTTCTCGTGCCTTTTCCCAGGAAACTACTTGAATTGGTGAAACTGCAATGGCACGAAATAGTTTTGCAGCGAGTGTGACCTTTTAGCTGTACTCATGTTCGATGCATGTGAATCAAAGAGGGATTTGGCCGAATGTGCGTTGTGATGACGTCACATGACGCATCTTGGTCCAAATCTGGGAAAAATTTAACGCTCCCCCGAATATCCCAGAGTTTCGCAAAATCCTGGAGGGACTGATTTATAATTAATTTTTTTATAAAAACAACAGAAGCGTTTGATATTTTGTCACCTTCAGCAGTATTTTCTAACTATAGCCTAGCAGCTAGCGACATCGCCTCAGGTGCAATAATTCCGACAGCTTCTTCAGAGAGTGAGCTAGCAGGAAGCACAGTTAACGTACTGTGTGTCAGAACAGTACGTTTTATTTCCAATACGTTATGCCTTGTGTTTCTCAAAAAAAAAATAAAGGCGATGAAATTGTGTACGGACTGTACAGGGTATCATTAGAATAAAGCTAATGGATACTGTAACTCTTTCTTGTACAGCTAGAACACCATGGCTTTTTCATCCTGCTCTAATAAAACCTGTTTGTTTTATGTTTGTTAACAGATCCAGTAAAAACAGTCACTGTTAAAACAAACAGCTCCGGTTGAAAGCCAAAAGAAAAGAAAAGAAAACCAAAGCGAATGAAAATGTGTTAATTACCTGCGAAACGGTGGCAGAGTATTCCAGAATAGCAGCAGAAGTGATGTTGACATGGAAGAGAAAGAGAACAAAAATCTGTTAGTTCACAGTCTGAGAGCTTCGCTATAAAGACAGGAAAAAGTCATGCCATGGGAAAGTGCACCAAGTCCATACAAGGATATGAACAGGGATTTACTCTAGGAGAAACACACACGACCAGAGCTTCCCCATGTTGGCTTTTTACATGAACAGCAGCATGATCATTTGACGAAGATGCAAATCATAGAGTGGCATAATCATGTGTGTACGACATTAGTAGTACTAAAATATATTGATTTTATTGGATCGATTCCACTTCATCGTGGATCTCTGGCAGAAAAGAACACTAAAGATATGGTGGATTCATTTTAATGCCAGAACTGACAAATAAAAACCCACTGAAGATTAAAGTCCGACCAGCAAAATGTAGTGATGTAAACAAAACCCTCAGGACAGTAACAGGGGCGGAAAAATTGTTTCAATCACATTTACGTGCTAAGAGTCTTACCTCAGTTTATCCCACACGCTCACACACTAATGTTTTAATTATAATCCATCGTGTCTGCAAATATATATATATATATATATATATATATATATATATATATATATATATATATATATATATATATATATATATATATATACATACATACATATACACACACACACACACACATTTATGTTGTTTTTTTTAAAAAACCCAGCACAAACGACTACTTTTAAAGCCATGTTTCTTAAATCGACTCCATCTTGCACATACTGGTTTCCTTCCTCTGACTCCGGGGTTCCCAAAGCTTTTTGACCCGTTAAACTATATAAAAAAATAATAATAATAAAAATTCCACTCACACCTTCATGAATATCATTTAAATGTGTATGATCATATTTTGTCTCTTTATTGATCAGGGCCGTATTTTGTCTATTTGTATTTTCCGACAACAGAACACATTAGGTCCAAGATGACGTTATTTATAGGCCACTGGTTTTTGAGTCATTTGGGTTTGGATTAAAAACGTTCAGTTCGAGTCAGCTGATTATTAGAAACTTAATAATAAACAGAATGACTTTCATGATGGTGGGTTGTGACTTTCATCACTGGGACGAGACTGTAAAACAATCGTGGACCCCTGGCTATGTTTCCCGACCCTTAGCCTGAGAATCGCTGCCGACACTCTCACTGCAGTTGAACTTCGTTCAGTCGTGTGAATTAGCTGCCGAGTTGAATCGGGTGAACTACGAGCATGAGGAAACTCTACAAGCAGGATTGGGAATGTCTGTTTAAATGGTACACAACATGAAAATTGATCAATTAATATCAGGCAGTCTTCCTGGTAGCAGTGTGGCTCTTTTTTTCTTTTTCTTTTTTTTTTGCAGCAAGACGTGCATCAGAAGCTCATTTAGTGTCTGAATACTGTACCAAATAAAGAAATCAGGTTACAGCACAAAGGAAGGAAATGTCTTGGATTCCAGCGTGGTACACAAAGGACTATAACAGATCGCCCATGCAGTGTGAGACTGTGCTGATGCGGGGAAATTTTCCCCTACAAACCCACCCCCTCTCTCCCAGCAGCCTCTGCTATTGATGCTGCATGCAGCGCTGCAGAGAAACACTCGGGCAACGTGCATCAGCTGGGCCACAAATCTGCATGTAATCAGAGGTACATACACCATCACAAACACAAGCTGGCTTCTTTCCACAGAGACCACACACACACACACACACACACACACACACACACACACACACACACACGTAACTTAAGGACAAACTGGCAGGAAGGAGAGCAGCTAGACTGTGTTTAATACATTCACATAATCTAATGCTTTAAATGAAATGCATAATCAAAGTCAAACCTCATACACTGGTCTATCTGAATCGAATTCTCTCTACATCCTGCCCCGTGTTCCATTGGATAGATGGATGGAAATCAAAGTATGGACAGGATATCACAATACCTTCAATATCTCAGAAAAATGTCACACGATTTATCATGACATTAAGACTGTTGTATTATCCAGCCCTAGTAAAATAAATGGGTCTGGGTCGTGAGGTTAAAAACACATGCATAAATAGAAGCATAAACAAACACACACTCTTTAACAATAAGGCATTCATATACAGAGCGAGGGACAGTCAGAACCAAGCGAACACGGTCATGCAGGAAACCCAGAAGAAGCAGAAAGAAGAGGGGAAAGCACTAGCCGCTGAACAGACCTCATGCTGAAGAGATTCTGAAAGCACAGCACATCAGTGCTGATTTCTCCCTATTGATTCAAAAGAGAAAGACAGACTGCGAAGACATCACAATGTAGGTCACACACAGCACCGAGACGAAGGGTCAGAAGATACTGAGCAGGGGCGACAGGGGGAAGAAAAAGTGAACGAGTACAGATTTAAATAAATAAATAAATAAAAATACAAGGCCGGGAAATTTCCATTTACTTACATTTTCACTTGTACAGATTAGGGATGTGACAGTGAGGAAATTCTCCCACCGGTTAATCGGCGTGTAATACCGGGAATACCGGTATCACTGGGGGATGGGGGTCATTTCCCTCTTTTTCCCCTAGCTTTTAAATCGCTTATGAGTGCAACAATCTGACATTTCACATTCGCTTTCAAATTAGCGGCAATTACTGATATGGTGGGTTTATTATTATTCTTAATGAAAACACAACAACTACAAAACAGTAAGATGACAAACTCGTGTATATTAAACATAGAAATTTTGAAACCAAATCTTCCGCCATCGTCTCGTCAGTCAGCTCGCCTCACTCTCGTCACGTGATAAATGAAGTCTGACATATTTGGATGGGTGTGTGTAAGCCCTGGATCAGTGACAAATATGGTTCAGTACTCAGTATCAGAAAAAAGCTACTGTTGCATCCTCATCACAGGCCCACATTACTGGATATATACTGACCTCATTGGGTTGCCACGGCATGAGAACTTGAACGCTTCGCTCCGAGCCGAGCTGATTTAAAAGAAATCAATTTTTTCAAACACCGTATACGGTTTGAAATTTCAGACACCATCACCATGACTTATTCATCATCGTTTAACGTCCCGTACCCGGTAGCACTTATGAGCTATTGTACGAAGGCAGAAAGCCAAGAGACAGGAGAACAGGGGCGAGAGTAATACATCTCCATTTCCAGCTAATGGCATACTGCAGGTGTAGACTATAAATTACCAGCTCTTAAGGGGGAAATACACAAAGGCCATATGGAAAGAGAGGTGGGAGATATGGCAAAAGGATCAGATCACACCACTTGGAAGACATTCTCACAATACACCATAAGCATCACAAGATTTAGCAGAGTCCTCCAGATGGTTGGGTGCAATTTAATAAGTATTACAATATTTTAAATATAGTGGTTCAATATTGTGATTTAAAAAAAAAAAAAAAAAAAAAAAAAAAAATGTTTTTATTTTGTTTGTTTTTTTTACTTTTTTTGTTTTAAAATCAAAATGTCGAATTTGTTAATTAACCTGCTATTAATAACAAGTCACACAGTAGGCATATAGACGTTCAAGTCCAACTTCCTGTTATAACAAAGCTGTTTATTTCTTTATTTGTTCATCAAAAATAGATTCATAAACAATCATAGCAGGATAACGATCACCATGCCCCAGAAACAATTTGGAATTTATGTTTAACAAGCTTATGTTATATTTATTGTTTCGAACATGAAGTATTTTATAAAGAACTTTAATTGCAGTCGTAGTTTGCTATCAATCATCGGATTCCACAGTTGGGTGTGAAAGTAAAGAAGTCACGAAACCCACCCCTCATTTAGTAAAGTCTCATTTTCACAGAGCTAAAGCAGGCTTGCGACCGCAGAAGATTAATCGATATTTCTGTCTTCGCTCGGTTTGCGGTTGAATTTAAGTAGGTTAAAGATGTGCAGAAATGAACTTGGGTGCACTAATTATATATATATACTCTCTTTCTCTATCTGTCTTTTACTCTGTAACTGTCACTCTCTCTCTCTCTCTCTCTGTGTGTGTGTGTGTGTGTGTGTGTGTATTTATATATATATATATATATATATAACATTACACACACAGAGAGAGAGAGAGAGAGAGAGAGAGAGAGAGAGAGAGAGAGAGAGAGAGAGAGAGAGAGAGAGAGTGACAGTTACAGAGTAAAAGACAGACAGAGAAAGAGAGTCAGAGAGAAAGATGGAGACAGACAGCAACAGCACAAAAGACAGGCAGAGAAAGAGTAAGAGACAGAGACAGACAAGCAGTGACAGAGTAAAAGAGACAGACCGACACTAGAACACACACACACACACACACACACACACACACACACACAGTTCAACATCACAGTAAAAGGTGGACAAATCATAAATCTATTATCTAGCCCACAGGGAAGGTAAAAGCTGCTCAGTCCCATGTTTCAGTTGCCTGGAAACCTAAATGAAGAGACCAACAAGTAGTGGTCAATGTGGTGTAATAGTGAACAGCAAGCTAGTTAGCTAGTTAAGTGTGTTAACACAGATTAGGTAACAGATGAGTATATGATCATATTCATTTCCTGATGTAGCGAGCCACTGGCCAGCGTTTCGACTACGAGCTGTAGTGTTCACTTCCAACACTGCACATAAAAGATTATCAGAGTCTTTATTCTCTCTCGATATGTTTACTCACGAGGTGACTGTATATAGTGAGCAGGAGAGCTATACGGTGTCTTTGATCTGGATTTTATTTTGCTCGGTTTCTCCGCCCAGTAAACATCATCTCGGCCAAAGCGTCAGGATTCGGAAGCGGTCGCTGTAGCTACAGCATCGAGGAGCGAGAAGTGCGTTCGATTTAAACATTTAAAACTTGTGTTCTGGAATCTCATGAAGGAGTAGCTGCTTTTCTATCTCTGGGTGTCTGTTAGACCACTGTGCGGTCCCTCCAGGATTGTGTGATCGCAGAAAGGAACCCGAAAATCACGCAAACTCCGCAATATTCGGAGGGGTTTGCGATTTTTCAAAATTACCGCAGATTTTTTTCCCCCAAATTTGGCTCAAGACGCGTCGTGTGACGTCATCGCAACGTGCATTCAGCCAAAGCCCTCTTCGATTCACGTGCATCGAACAGGAGTACAGCTAAAAGGTCTCATTTACCAACAAACACCACTGCGAAAGGCCGTGCAGAATTATTTCCTGCAGCTGCAATTTCGCCAAAAACAAGTCATTTTGTCCAGAACAATCCCGAAAAAATCTTCTGGGTGCCCAGGGTAGTGATTTTCCCATCTCTGTTCCAGTACAGAAATAAAGAACATTCTAGTGAGAGGCTTGCAGTAGTGTATATAAAGAAACTCTGAGGACTGGTATAAATAATAATTATTATTATCATTTTTTTTAAAAAAAGCTTACAATACAGCCAATACTAGCAGAGCCTATTCACATTCACATAACATGAAAAACTGCAACACAGCCTTAAATTTCTTTAGCAATGAATAAATAAATAAATAAATAAATAAATAAAAACCACCTGTCCAAAGTGAAGGTTTCAAGCAAATGTCAGAGATGCCAGCGAGTCCCTGAGGGAAAGCTGACCCATTTCCACACACAGCAGGGGATCGAAGCAATGCCCCGGCAGTCCGGACACACCAAAAGCACAGCACAGGCTTAAACAAGTAATAAAGCCCTCAGGCAGGAGACGTCCTACATGGACAGAGCTATGTCTCCAGTCTCACATAATATCATGACAGTGGCACATTCCAGGTGGAGACACTCTTGAGGCAGCTGTTTAGGGGAATGCACAACGGTCATGTACACGCATACACACCTGCTTTTGTCATGGTTTCCTGTCCATCACTGGACTCCACAGCTGCGTGAGAGAAGTAACAGGACTGTGAAGACTACTCTTCATGCACAGTTCACGCAAAGTTTAATGCAGTAACGTCATCACGAGCAATTAAAACATTGCCGTCGTCCTTTCTAGACCGTTCATTAAAGTGGGTTAGGTTTTTTTTCTTTTTTTTTTTTTTACAAGATGAACTGATTGGGCTCATATCCTTATTGTGATGGCACGTAGTTACCCAAAGATGTGATCAAATCACATGTAGCGAGAAAGGTTTTAGATAGGACCGCTTGCATGCCCGAAAAAGTATCTTTTAATATTATACTTCCACATCATTTTGTGGGAGGAATGTATTACTGAAATTTTAATAGGTTAAAATAACAAGTTGATAAATGACTACATACATTCATCTCCAGAATTATTGGCACCTGGGGGGTAAAAACATGTATGCCAGTAATTAAGGAGTTCACTGAACATTCATAAACACTCCTCTTATGTACAAATTACAGAGGTGCTTGAATGTTTGTCAAGTCTTTAGAATTTAGGAACATTTCTTCATAAATATGACCTAAAATATCATTCATGTGAGGAAACCCACTAACATCCCAGAGTTGAAGCTGTTCTGTACTGAAGAATGGGTGAAAATTCCTCCAAGCCGATGTGCAGGACTGATCAACAGTTACCGGAAACATTTAGTTTCAGTTACTGCTGCACAAGGGGTCACACCAGATACTGAAAGCAAAGGTGTACTATTGGATCATTTCCCTCAATAAATAAATGACCATGTATAATATTTCTCTCTCATTTGTTTAATTGGGTTCTCTTGATCTACTTTTAGGACTTGTGTGAAACTCTGCTGATGTTTTAGGTCATATTTATACAGAAATGTAGAAAATTTGAAAGCGTTCACAGACTTTCCAGCGCCACTGTATGAATAAATTCTGAATAAAATCAAAAGAAAAGACGATTTTTTTAATTGCGATTATTTGTATGGAAAAATCAAATCATCATACAAAATTTCATAATCATGACAGGGCTTTTCAATTAAGTTATGATCACTCCATCTCATGCAGCTCACTCACTCACACACACGGCAACAGTTTAACTACAACCCTGCCCTGAAATTCCATTTCCCCCATCACACTGTATCATATTCAGTCTCGGGAGCAGCTGTCGTTTTATCCGCAGCTCAGAACCCCACGGTCAGTGAGTGTGTGTGTGTTCCTTCAGCGAGTCCTGATCCAAGTACACACTTAAAGAACAGACATGCCCTTCACATGCCCTTGAATCCGAGCACACACAGGACAACTGTGAAAGCAGCTGATGGGGGGGGTGACCGAGAGGGGAAAAAAAAAAAAAAAACCTATTGAATTGCTATTTATTCCCCCAACACACACACACACACACACACACACACACACACACACACACACACACACACACACACTCCTTGCCCTAACCACGCAGCTCCTGCTCCACAACCTCTTCTCCAGCTCTTGAAAATCAGTCCTTTTTTAAAAACACCTGTCTCCTACCCTGTCTCACTCTCTCACGTTCCTCTTAACCTTTTCCATCTACTCGAGGTTCCACTGATGAACCTTCGTCAATAATTCAGAGTCCTCGCGGTTTCCTCCAGGCATAGACAGGAAAGTCTTTTCAGACCTGAGCACAAATAAACAAAGCTTACCAGGGTTTCGATATAAAACAAATAACAATTCGAACAAAGGTTTATGGGATAAGGAAATAATCAAATAAGTCCGGTGTTACAGAAGTACAGAACAGTGTACTTCCTTCACATACTGAAGTGACCAGGGTGCATGTGTCACTCAGCAAAACCACACGAGGACAGAGAGGAATACACTGGTAGCAGTAATCCATTACTAATATTACGGGCGGGTATTTCGGCTGTTTATTAAAGCCATAAAAGTTTTTTTTTCCTGAAATTACCATCCAGCGAGTGCATTTCTTTTATTAAACCACCGTACAGTTCAATTCTCATGTCTGATTGGTCAGAAGGTGGGTGATATTTTTGTGTAACAGCCACCAAATAATCTAATAATGAACTGATTTGATAAAAACCTGCTGAGGATTAACAGCGCAAATATAATATAATGATAATAACTGAAGTTAACAGGAGACATTTCATATTTATGG